>NC_134698.1:56945110-57062610 GCF_050947455.1 Rhinoderma darwinii
GCATTCCCCACAGAAATCCCCCCCTGAGAAAAACAGAAGCCCCAAAAAGGTGGCAAGTGTGCGCCAAGCGAGGCATTCGGAAGTGAACCACGTACCAATGTGAGACACGTCCTACAAAGCCCTGCCTGTGCATGAAATAACGTTTCAAATTATATCATACATCCTTGGAGTTTTAATTTATTTATTCTTTATCCACCCTGTGTCCCTTACTGGCCATGACAAATTAAAATGTTTTAACTGACCAGACCCATTTCTCATTTAAAATTTGTAAAAATTTG
This sequence comes from Rhinoderma darwinii, assembly GCF_050947455.1. Classification (NCBI taxonomy): domain Eukaryota; kingdom Metazoa; phylum Chordata; class Amphibia; order Anura; family Rhinodermatidae; genus Rhinoderma; species Rhinoderma darwinii. The sequence continues at coordinate 56,945,389 of NC_134698.1, forward strand.
TAAAAAAAAACAAACGAAATCAACAAAACTAAAAATTAGCACTATACTAAGAACCCGAGTGAGTGTCTCTCACCCAGATTGTAGAACTGTGTGAGAAGAATAAATCCACATGAGATTGGTTGTCTCAGCAAATCTTTTTTTGCTGAGGCCTTTGATTTATTTTTATGCTGGATTTTATGGAATGTTGGGTGGGTTGATAGTGGGTTGATATTGGGATCTGCCATTCCCTCTCCCTCCATTGTGGGTTTTGCAGGGTGTTGCTTTACAATCTAAAATTTCTCACAATAACACTAGATGAATTCTTTGAAGGGTTTAAAATGGGGTCACTTTTCTGGGGTTCCTAATATTTTGACACCCCAGAACCTCTGTTTTCATGACACAGGGCAGTAAATTATACCATAGTAGGCCTCAAATGTTGCATGGTGCTCTTTACCTTCTGAGCCCTGCCATGTGCTCAAACAGCAGTTTATGACCACAAATGGGGTATTTCTGTACTCGGGAGAAATTGTTACAAATTGTGGGGTGATTTTTCTCTCTCCTATTACCCCTAACATTAAATATTTTTGCCTAAACCAGCAAATATTCAAAGACTTGCACGCTCATGTCACCTGTACCTCAAAAACCTCTTTAGAATCCACGCTTATCTAATCAATAGATTTTTATTGAAGTTTTTTGAAATTCTTTAAATAGACAACAAGGTAACAGGACAACAATCTGGTGGGTTTCAAACATTTTGAGATCACTAGAGACATGTAAAATACATGAAAGTAATAACAATGAAGTACAGAAGTATAAACAGACTGTGCCATATAGGAGGAGAAATTAAAAGGAATCATAAATTGTTCAGGAAGCTAGAGATCATAACATCATGAAAAGTATTGGGAGCTCATTCAGGGTTGCCAAGTCTTCAATGCACGTTGGTATGAGGTAATGGTTTGCAAAAGCAGAGTTTCATGATGGCAGTTATTTACCCTTTTGATTTCTTCCAATATGGAGGGAGAGATGGGAGATTTCCAAGATTTGGCTATAGATAATCGCATAGCTACAAGAATGTGGTTTACGACCAATCTGAAGGTCGAGGGCATATTCTCCAGGCCTATGTCTAGGACTGCCAGTTCCTGACCAGCAGACACAGGTATTCCAGATATTTTTGAGATTAGTTGGAAGACTTCTTTCCAAAAAGAAGATACCTTTGGACAAGATCACCATATGTGTACGGCAGTACCCATGTGACCACAACTCCTCCAACATACAGATGACCCATCAAAAAAAATTATATACGCGAAGCAGGCACCACGATATATGTAAAGAACAATGGTGCTGCAGAACGTGCAAAACAACTACATTGATGAAAGCAAGAAAAGATAGCACAATCAAAATAGCGCACACCCAATACAAATAGTATGAAAAAACTTTTATTATATGTGACACTAAAGTCACTATACTTGTCTCAATAGGACAATAATATACCAGGAGATGGATAGTACTGGGTAAATATAAATCCTCTACTCAAAAACATACAATAATCACAAGAACCAGAAACCTGGGATTACCTGGTGCTCAGTATGCCAAGAATTATAGCTACACAAGGGATAAAGCTGGAGAATAAATTACAAGCAGGCACCAGAAAACAGATAGAAAACAGAAAGAGTAGACGCCAGAAATTTGAATCACACTTAATATCAGGTACGCATAACCCAGAAGTGCTGTAGTAATGGCACTACCCCACGCGTATTGCTGCTTTACAATGTAGCTTCCTCAGGGGAAATATAATGCAAACAAGGATAAAAAAAACAACTATTTTCATAGTTCGTAAATGATCATATATTTGATAAACCTGCCTTATTCAGTAGTGGCCCAGGATAGGCATCCACAGACGCACCAAAAAACTGAGAGAATCTCTCAATGGAGTTAGGTACCATCTAAGATGTATCTTACGCATAAGTTCTAAATTAGTAATACGTTTGTTATGTCTAAATATACAATTGGACACTTTTCATCCGTTGATCTAAGGAAAACTATTCTCCCATCTCCTGCTCCTGCCTCAGCATGTGAGATGTCTCACCATGTAGATTTTTATTCAACGGAAGAGCATAACCACAAGTGAGACCTTTGTGGAAGCCATGCCATTTAATCAAAAATTTACAAAAAGAAGACCGTGTGCTCTGTTTTTTGATGGAAAGGACAAAGATTGTAGGAGGTGTCTTAATTCTAGATAGTGAAGAGAGGAGAAGTGAGACAGGTCAAATTCATCAGCTAGATTTCCGGAGGACTGGAATGTGTCATTAATGTAGAAGTCTGAGAGGACTGTTGTTCACGTTGATTGCCAGGGAGCAATGGGGATTTGAGGTGAAATGGGAATAATTGCTTGGACTGGAATATGTTTAAGGGGGATATGGACCCACATATATTTACAGACATAAAGTTTCCAAACTTTTAGAGAGTCCGACATGGATTGTAAGGGCAAATTAGGTAATTGGGCTCCTAAGTAAGAGTCCAAGAAGGACTTTATCGAGATTTTTGGAATCATATCATCTTCCAGCTGGGACCATAAATTAGGGGACGGAGAATTCCGGAGAGAACATAGCTGATCCACAATAGATGCTATGTTATCCGCTACCACATCCGGTACCCCCAGTCCTCCCTCCTTAACCTTACGAAACTAAGTGTTATGCCATTTGAGCCCTCTTATTGTTCCAAATAAGACTAAGAAATAGTCCTTGAATTTGTGAGGTAATTGAAGTAGGGATAAGATAAGGAATCATTCTACATAGGTATAAATATCTGGGTAATAAAAGCATTTTAATTAAATTCATTCTAGCAATCCATGACAACTGAAATTTGTATAATCTCTGACACTCCGACCTGATAGAGGATAGGAGTTCCAAGTAGTTATTGGAAATTACTTGGGAAGGGATGGGTAACCGTCTTATACCTAAGTAGGAGAGTCCTGAGTCAGCCCAGGTCAGGTGGGATGCGGACAACTTAACTCTAAGTAGTGGATCAATGTTAATCAGTAACATCAAATATTATTGTGAAATGATATACGGAACCTCTGGTAGGGACGTTAAGGGAGAAGTACAGGATAGAATAACATACAGACCTATTTTGTGTTCTTTACTTCTCCCCCGCCCCCCATAATGCCCGAGATTTGCTGAGCATTTCTAATCATTTCTGCAAGGGGTTCCATGCATAAAGAAAATATAAGCGGGGACAGTGGGCAGCCCTGACTAGTACCATTGGAGATGTATATGGGTTTGGATACAAAACTGGAAGAAAGAACCACAGCCGAGGGCGAGGTATATAGGGTGAGAATTGCGGTTTTGATGAATGATTGAAACCCAAATTTATCCAATATACCCTCTAGGTAACACCAATTAACCCTGTCAAAAGCCTTTTTGGCATCAAGGGAATTTGATAAAGTTGGGTTAGTAGAGTTTCTGGCTATTTTGAATAAGATTTAAAATCCTGCGAGTGCTATCGCTGGCTTGACCGCCTTTGACAAAGCCTACCTGATCTAGAGCAATTAGGGAAGGCAGGCAATCGTTCAGTCTGGTAGCGAGGAGTTTCGCATAGTTTTATGTCACAGTTTACGAGGAATATTGGACGAAAATTGGTTAGAGAATCCGGAGGCTTTCCCGGTTTAGGGAGTGTTAGAATTGTAGCTTGTAACATTTCAGGGTGAGGCTGTAGGTTAGTCGCTATTCCCATGAAGGTATTTAGTAAATGGGGCAATAAAATATCACAGAAGGCTCTGTAATATTCAATCGGTAGGCAGTCAGGGCCAGGGGATTTTATTTTGTTTTGACTGAAGAATTATTTTATGAATCTCATCAATGGTAAAAGGAGCATTTAGTTGAGATAGTTGTAAATCTGTCAATTCAGGGAGTTTCTTAGTAGCCAGGAAGGCATCCACATTCTATTTTTGGTCATTATCTGGGAGGAAGTTATCTTCTCTAAGGTTCTATAACTTGCTTTAATATTTTGCAAAAGCCTCCGTTATTTGTAGAGGATCGTATATCTTCGAACCATCTGAAATTAAATTTTTCGACCCTAGCCACGTGTTGTTTCACTCTTTTAGCTAAGATCTTGCTCGGTCTGGCCCCCTGGATATAAAAATGTAATTTTTTCAGGTGTTTTTCATATCAAACGAGGTGGAGTAATCGTAATTTGTCTCTAAGGATCCTCAAGTCATTTCTACAAGGGTCTGTAGGAAACTTTTTTAGTTTTAATTCTAAGGCTTGAATATTAGCAATAAGGGAATCAAGGATTTTATTTAATTTTTTCCCTCTTAGCTCTTACAGCTGCTTGGATAAATAAATCCCTAACATAGGCCTTATGTGTACACCACAGGATTTCATGGGAGGAAGCTGTATTAGTTAATTTGAAAAAATTCTTTCAAAGCAGTACCTACAGATGAAACAAGCAAAGGGGATTTTAACAGAAATGCATTTAATCTTAAAGAGAATCCAGGTGGATTACAATATTGGTCGGAAAGCACCAGTTCAATTGGTGCATGGTCAGACCAAGTTATCAATCCAATTTTAGAAGAGGACGAATTAAGGAAGACCCATCTACAAGGGAAAAAAAATTATTCTAGAATACACATTGTGTGGGGATGAGTAAAATGTGTAGTCTTTCTCGGATTCATGTTGGTATCTCCAAATGTTATATAAGCTCTCTTCCATGACTAGGGAGAGCATGTCAGGAGTTAATCTATTGCCTCCTCTAATGCGGTCAAGTTCTGAATTAATTACTGCATTAAAGTCACCGCAGAGAATCAAACCTCCTTTCTTAAGAGGATTTTTTTTTATCTAGCGTTTTTTTTTTATAAAGGGGATCTGTCTTTTATTCGGGGCATATAGAGAAACCAGTGTATACAATTATTATTAATCTCCCAAATAAGGATTATGTACCTACCCTGTGAATATGTGTCAAGGGATTTGAAAACAACCGTCTCCTTAATAGCTATGATTACCCCAGACTTCCTAACATCTGTAGATGCAAATATGATTTGCAGAAACTTCTTATTTTTAAATAAGTGAGAATCTCGGGTAGACAAATGTGATTCTTGCACACATAGAATGTCACAATTAGATCTGAAGGCTTCTTTCCATAGAAGGGATATTTTGAATGGGGAATTTAAGCCATGGGCATTAATCAATAAAATCTTAACCCCCATTTCGGCTTATAGAAAATATCAAATTGTTCCCGAATGATAAGGGAACCTAAAGGAAGAGATTCATGTTCAAAAGAGAAAAATGGCACGAGAAAAAAATAAACCAATATAACACACAAAACATTATCAACAGAGTCCCTGTTAATGCAATATGCATACACAAACCCTTCCCTCTTTCAGGGAAAAGGAGTAAAGAGGCAAAAGTCTGGCCAAAAAGGACAGCAGGAAAGAGGACTTAGGGTATGTTCACACACAGTTTTTCAGGCGTATTTCGGGGCGTTTACGCCTCGAAAAATGCCTGAAAAAAAGAAGCTGAACGCCTACAAACATCCGCCCATTGAAATTCATGGGAAAAACAGCATTTAGTTCACACAGGGCGCCTTTTTACGCCTCGGTTTTAAAAAACGGAGCGTAAAAAGACGCTCTGTAAAAAGAAGTAGCATGTCACTTCTTGAGGTCTTTTTTGGAGCTGATTTTCCATTGAACACTATGAAAAATGCCTAAAAAGAAGCTCCAAATTAAAAGAAGCTTCATTTTCAGCTTCAAAAACGCCTGAAAATCAGAAGCTGTGTTCTCTGAAAACAGCTCCGTATTTTCAGACGTTTTTTGTAAAGTATGTGAACATACCCTTACACTGAAGCATATGGCGGGAAGCCTTGTAGTTAAACCTGCAACTTAAAGGATTTGTTCATCAGTCATTGTTTCTCCGTCTCGATCTAGAATCCACCCTTTTCTTACTATGGAAACAGCCAAAACTCTTATCGTCACTCTAATTCACTGTCGTCTTGACTACTTTAACTCATTACTAATCGTGCTTCCCCTCAACCTCCTCCAATCTATCCTAAATGCAGCAGCCAGTCTCCTCTGTCTGACTTCCTGCTACATCAATGCCCAGGGCAGGCTCCAGATTTATGTAGGCCCTTGGACAACACAGACTTAGGGGGCCCTGTTGTGGTGGAACTCCAAGGTGGCATGAAAACAGCACTTTGTGCCCCTCATATATAGTGCCCTCTGTAGATAGTGCCACACACATATATCTCCCTGTAGATAGTCCCCCCCCCCCGTAGATAGCACCATTGTAGATGGCGTGTCCCGGAGGTTGGGAGAACCATGACAAGTGGAATGACAGCAAGCACGGACGGATCATCTGATTGGAAGAATGTCACCAAGTGATCCATTCTGTACTGCATGTGAAATTGGACGTCACTTCTCAAGCCTAGGGCGATAACCAGTGTTGACACAAACCATCAGAAGGCGTTTGCACGACATCTGGCTATGAGCCAGACGTCCAGTTACAGGTTTTCAATTGACCACATGCAACCACGCTCAAGGACTATCATGGTGCACAGCAAGACTACAAATGAGGCTGCAATGGAGGTCTATCCTCTTCAGTGATGAGTTCTGCTTTTGTCTTGGATTCAATGATAGCCGGGGATTGGTCTGGAGACTACGTGGGCAATGCTATGAAGAGGCCTCCACAAGGGAACGTCACATCAGTCCTACTCCCGGGATCATGGTGTGGGGTGGCATAATGTATGGTAGCCAGACCAATCTAGTCTTCATTTCAGGGACACGAACAGCTCGAAATTACATTGACTTGGTCGTGGAACCAGTGGTACAGCCATTTCGCCAAAGTGTGCCAGAAGCAGGAAAATTCCGGGCCGCATGTTGCCCATACTACTGTGAGCAGCCTGCAGGGCCTAAACATGCTACCATGGCATGCAGTGTCTTCAGACTTGTCTGCCATCGAGCACATCTAGGACATTGGTCGGCAATTGCAAAGGGAGTTGCCAGCAGCAAACCTTGATAATTTGCGTGCCCAAGTGCATTCAGCGTGGCATAACATTCCTCAGACAACCATTAATTACCTCATTGATAGCATGCCAAAGTGTGTAAGTGCATGTATTTCTGCACGTGGCGCTTATACTCAATACGGAGTAAATCAAGATGTTTGAAATATTTTGCTTTAATTTTTTTTTTATCATTTGCGTATCGTTAACATGTTTATCGATCCTGTGATTTCCACAATTCCAAAAATGTTCCTTCTTGCTGTTGCAATTTCAATGTTGAGTGTATGACAGTTAACTCATAATAGTAATCTAATTACCAGCTTCCGTTTGAGGAATACTATCAGTGATAGGAGGATAGCATTGATGCCTATGAACACATGGGAACTAGGGAAGAACTATTTTTTTTTTCCCGACACTGTTTGAAAATTTTAATAAACTTCAATGTAGTGAGGTGTACTGGCTTACCAAGTGCTCAATGAACTGGTATCTGCTTGGTTTCCTTATTCTTAATCCTATATCATCTCCTGTAGGGACCGGAAGTCAGTCTCTCAATGTATGTCCAGGAGAGCCTAGATGTGAGTCTCATTGAGAGATTGACCTCCGGCTCCTACAGCAGTGGGCTTTGGGTGGACCGAATAGAGATCATATGACCCAACATTGGTCAGTAATCACGCGGATACAAAAAAATAAAGCACCCGATAGGCCAATACATCTCACTACATTGCATTTTATCACATTTTCAAACGGGGGGAATTGGCAGAGCTCTTCTTTAATGACCCAAAATCGCAAGAAGCTTATGAAATGCATCCGCGTGTAGTAAAAAGCTGTGGAAAAGCTTTTGTGGTCTTCAAAAAGTAGAATAATGCTGATGTCTTATAAATGAAATACTTGCAGGGGATTTTATGTTTACATATGTGTATTTATCATAGCGGTGAGATACATCCACAGATCTCTATGCAGGAATGCAGTCTCTATCGATGAGTCTATATAACAACCAATCCACACATCCTGTAACTATTGCTCCTAAGAACAGTGTATCAGACTGGATTTTAGCAGGCAATATTTCAGTAACTGTAAACACCACATTGATGGGTTACATTACCAATATTTATACTTTTCAGAGTCCTTTTAAATTGCTGCCATTGACAGGGGCAACATATAGAGTTTGCCAAACATGTTGTACTGGACCTTTTACAAATAAATCCACCTACTATTTTCTTTGTATCCAGGTGATATTGTTGGTTGTGTTGTAGTTGTTCTCTGTGCCTTTTTGTAATATTCCAGGAAACACAATGTTGTGATGCCCTCATTCAGTGTGTTATGAGCTTGGTACCGAGTAGATTAGCCTTTACAAATTATCATGTCTTTTCATAAGTTTGTTGGAGGAAACAAAATATTTAAGACACACCAATGCCTCCTATGCCTACATATGTACTCATAAGCAATATAGATATGATGGTTTCCAAAGTGACAAGTTTTGTGAGATCAGAGTTTCCAGTGATCAGAAGTGGGCAATATCTGTCTATATGCACCCTGATCTGTGGGATTAAGACAAACATATGCTACATATGGTCACCATTAAAGTTATACTTTTAATAATATGCAGCCCATTAGCAGGGACAGGACTCGCTTCAATGTAGTTTAATAATAGAACTTTACATGAAATCTTGTGTTTTTGTATAAAATTGTATCTGTATATTAAGTTCTGATTATGTACATTGATGTGGTTTCACATAACACGATGGAATTAGCACTCATCAACTTATCACATTCTTACTACTTTACTTTATTGTTTATTCGCCTAAAATCTGCCGTGACAATTTTTAATAGATATATAAAAGAATATAAAAAAATGTTAATAGAGGAGCACTTGTATAAATAAAACTATTTAATTTCTCTGTAATACCAGTAATGTCCGTGTAGCTCCACTTAAATCCAGAGGAAAAAATAAATAAAGCAGCGTAACAGCAAAAAAAAACAAAAAAAAACAACCGGCATGTAACTTAACCTACTACTACTACTACTACAACTACTACTAATCATTAAAAGACAGTGGAACATCTTACCTCTAGTGTTGCCTTCAAGGGGTGTCAAATTTGATAACTCCTCTTATCCTTTTGAATGCTTGGATATTGTCCTTCTGTTATTACAACATTGAGAAAATGCTCCTTCAGATGGGTGGAGCATTTAAAGATGGGGAAGGAAAAGGTAGTTACTGTATATGGCCAATAATTATTAGCATGAGGGCCAGTGATTCGTTCCAACAAAAAGGAAGAACAGTTTTTGTTGTAATCCACATTCTCTCAAAATCTTGTCCGGCAAAACAAAATAATTTCTCTATAGAGGTGCAGCAACGGATGAGTGACACAACAAGCATGTGACTGGGAATGGACGAAGACATTTTTTCAAGGGACTCTCCAGCCAAAACTAAACTTTCCCGTGTGTACCATTATGGTATTCCATGTGTCAGTCTCTCACCTGTTATATTTCTTGCTGCTTCTATCTCTATATATCAGACTGGGATGGTTGCTTAGCAGCAGTGTGAATCAGGCTCGGTGACACACTTTCTCTACTTGAGTCTCTACTTGAGTCTGCAGTTCCTGTACCACACACGTTTTGTAGTGGGGGGGGGGGACGTATATCAACCGCTACCACTGGTACTTAGAAAGGTTCCTGTCACCCAGGTATAATGTAGAAGAATATAGTTCAGCATCCCTGTCTGTATACTTAGGGTTTCTCAGCTTATTTAGGAGAATATAGAGAGAATGATAAGTGTCCCCCAGCATGCAGAAAAGGTATGGTCTTTAGCTGGTTATGTGATGCTGTGCTGAAGCATCATGGGATTGATAACAAAGCAGAGCGGAAGAGAAAGCTGGGGAAATCTAGATAGAGATCAAGATAGAGTTTTTTTTTAAAAGAACAAACAAGGCAGTAGTTGAAAAAGTAACTACAGTATACATAAGTGTAGAGTGTGGTATACAGTCAGGTGGGGAATACAGACATGGGTAGTTGTTTCCATTGGATGTCTTCCTTAATCATATTCAAGGTTTTCAGGCATTTTTTTTTTTTCTGGGGGCTTATCTACTGAACTTGGGTTTTCACCATCATGGAATGCATGTCCAATAAGGAGATAGAAATGCCATAGTGTTGATAAGCCCCAGCCACAATGTCACAAAGTGTCTGGTTAAGTAGCTGAGCAGGGCAGTGGCATATTACCCTCAGTAAAGCATTGCACTCCACTGTCAGCATTTTAGGGACAGGGACCCATTGGTCAATTTTTGAGAGCTACAAAAAGTCTGAATTTCAATTCCAAAGGTACTGTCATATTGACATGCATGCTCATGCACAAAAAGGCATGATTTTTTACAAAATCAGAGTCAGACTGGGGTTCCTAGGGCCTACCAAAATAAAATGTATTCTGAGAGGGCCCACATGGTACTCAGTCCGACCCTCTGACCAAACTGGTATATGCACCAGTCTTGCAAAATGACAATCTTAAGGTGAAAAAGGACAAAAACTATTTCCAGTAAGAGAATGATTCCAAGAATGCATATTTTTGTAGGAGAACCAGGTTTCTGAGATTCTTCTGAATGCTTCTATGTCTTACAAACTAGCAGTTGAGTGTATATATAATAGACCTGGGGATTTTTTTTTTTTTTTTCTAGTTGGTTGATTTAAAACTGGATTTTGGCCATAAAAAATGTAACCATTTGTAATTTTTCCCATGATTCGTCCACTTGGCTTTCATACCTCTCTGATCTTTATTAATGGTATGTCTAACCTTTTATTGTCCACATGTTCCATTTCACTAAACAATTACTTACAGCCTTTGGATCATGCTGTCCCAGCTGCCCTAGAGTTTGTAGTTCATGCCTTCAAGCACAAGAACAATCCATGCCTCCTTGGCTGTATACATAAAATAAATGAATGGCAATTAGTAATTTTTTATGGACAGACACTTTAATTATGTACTATTTCTGAGGTTAATAAAAAGGAAGAACTCAATATAACTTCTCATTAACTTTAGAATAACTACAAATATGTAATAGGGTCACATGGTACACATACTGTAATACTGTGTTTTCAATGCAGAAAAAGCATGTTTATGTAGAATTGTTAACCCCTTATATGCCGTAGTCGCTATTAACTAATTCCAATTACAGCCATCTTAGATCAAAGACCTTGTGGCCCATTTAAAAGTAGTATCTGGCCACCGTTGTCTCTCCAAGTTTTTTTGTTTTTTCTTATCTTCCTCTTGCCCCTCCTTTATTTTCTTATCTCCTTTTTTTTATCCCTCAAGATTTGGTTCGGTTTTTATATTGCAGCTGCAGGGAACTTCAATGGGGTCCTCTGCAGCTCCAAGTTGCAAATATTTTTATGTATGCGTTTGAGGAGCAATATGTAAAAGGCTGGTTTTAGATTATTTTTAGGGAAATGTGTGGAAGACCACCTATCACACAAGATTGTCAAGAGATCACATAGGTGTGCACCACCCAATAAAGTCATATGATTGAGGAAGGGAAAGGGGGAAGAAAGTATGTGATCTGTAATTAAGAGTTAACTTTTATTGGTATACATTAAATGAACAATTGAGCTAAAAGTCCAATGGTGCACCAAGGTATGTGTGAGTGACCCCCAAACTCACATACCTGTGGGCCATGTGTAGTAAAGTATGGTATATGGATAATAAATGGAATGTGTTGCTGTCAACAGTGCTTCAGTGAGGGGAACACTATTGCGCTACCATGCTTGAAGTCTAAGACTGCAGCTATGCTAATATAAGGGCAATGGTGGCCGATAGCACTACCATGCGGCTGTGCTGCAGCACAGTGTGAATGTGACCTTGCTATATACGCCCCCAGGTAAAGATCTAGGTGAACCAAAACCTGAGCGTGTGGCACAGTGATGGCTGCAGAGCTGTCAATTGTATAGCAATGTGATCGCCATGCTGAATGACATAGGACTTAGAGAAGGTAGAATAAATTTTATTATGAGTCAAAAGCAGTATGTGCAGATGTAAGGCAGTAGGTTAATCGTGTTGTGTTTCACATCTGCAGGAACAGCCGGGGTTGCCTAGCTGTGGCCGCGCTCAGCGTCAGCTGAGAGGCGGTAACGCAAAGCTCTGCCAGAGTGTGACTCAACTGTCAGTGGAGTCAGACTTGGCAAGTGTAATGGTTCTCAGAACGGAGCGATGCCTCCAGTGCTGAGAGATCAAGGAGCCCCTCAGGATGAGCTGTCCTGCAAGGCAGCAGCCCTGATCCAGTGAGTGCACCAATGACAGGACCGCTCGGTGAATTCACCGGCGGTCAGAAAGAGCGTAGCGGCTGGTGAGAGTTCACACCCAGCCGCTCAAAAATTACAGCGGGGTATGCTTGTGCTGACAGCACGTTGGTGCTGTGAGCCCAATGACAAGACCGCACGGTGGGTTCACCAGCGGTCAAAAGGAACGTAGCGGCTGGTGGGAGCTGACACCCAGCTGCTCAGGAGTAACAGCAGGGTGTGCTGCGCTAATAGCACGCTCGTGCTGTAAGTTAAACAGCCGGCTGCTGTCAGCAATGCAGTGAAAGCAATCGGTAGCAAATGAGCCTAGATATGGCAACTATGGCCCTAAGTGCACCAGTGGACATTAAAATTATAGAGCACCCGACGCGCGTTTCGCCAGCATTCTGGCTTCTTCTAGGGGTCACTGAAGAAGCCAGAATGCTGGCGAAACGCGCGTCGGGTGCTCTATAATTTTAATGTCCACTGGTGCACTTAGGGCCATAGTTGCCATATCTAGGCTCATTTGCTACCGATTGCTTTCACTGCATTGCTGACAGCAGCCGGCTGTTTAACTTACAGCACGAGCGTGCTATTAGCGCAGCACACCCTGCTGTTACTCCTGAGCAGCTGGGTGTCAGCTCCCACCAGCCGCTACGTTCCTTTTGACCGCTGGTGAACCCACCGTGCGGTCTTGTCATTGGGCTCACAGCACCAACGTGCTGTCAGCACAAGCATACCCCGCTGTCATTTTTGAGCGGCTGGGTGTGAACTCTCACCAGCCGCTACGCTCTTTCTGACCGCCGGTGAATTCACCGAGCGGTCCTGTCATTGGTGCACTCACTGGATCAGGGCTGCTGCCTTGCAGGACAGCTCATCCTGAGGGGCTCCTTGATCTCTCAGCACTGGAGGCATCGCTCCGTTCTGAGAACCATTACACTTGCCAAGTCTGACTCCACTGACAGTTGAGTCACACTCTGGCAGAGCTTTGCGTTACCGCCTCTCAGCTGACGCTGAGCGCGGCCACAGCTAGGCAACCCCGGCTGTTCCTGCAGATGTGAAACACAACACGATTAACCTACTGCCTTACATCTGCACATACTGCTTTTGACTCATAATAAAATTTATTCTACCTTCTCTAAGTCCTATGTCATTCAGCATGGCGATCACATTGCTATACAATTGACAGCTCTGCAGCCATCACTGTGCCACACGCTCAGGTTTTGGTTCACCTAGATCTTTACCTGGGGGCGTATATAGCAAGGTCACATTCACACTGTGCTGCAGCACAGCCGCATGGTAGTGCTATCGGCCACCATTGCCCTTATATTAGCATAGCTGCAGTCTTAGACTTCAAGCATGGTAGCGCAATAGTGTTCCCCTCACTGAAGCACTGTTGACAGCAACACATTCCATTTATTATCCATATACCATACTTTACTACACATGGCCCACAGGTATGTGAGTTTGGGGGTCACTCACACATACCTTGGTGCACCATTGGACTTTTAGCTCAATTGTTCATTTAATGTATACCAATAAAAGTTAACCTTTAGATTATTTTTGCACTATGTGGGTACTGTGGCAATATCTACAGGGGCATTGCAGCACTATAAACATGGGCACTGTGGTGTTTTCATGGGACTGGGAAAAAATTAAAACCTGACAAATGAAATCCATCCATTTTTATTTTTTTTAAAACAGCCATGAAAAACTGATGGCAAACGGATGACTAACAGCCATTAAAAACGGTCAGACTGACCGAAATGTATGAAAATTTGGAGACGCAGTGATGCAAATCGGCCATGAAAAACTGACAGTAGATCAGTTTTTAATGGCCGTTTTTTTCTCACTATCGTGTGAATGGTAACCTAAGTACAATTGATGAAGTTGATTAAGCTTGCTCTATCTCTGCAGCACAGGCTTCTCAGATGAGAGGTTTCTCCATTTTGCAAAACCATGGTTGTAATTGACAGGAGCACACTGTGACTTTTTGACATTTTAGCTAATATGTTTTTGGCTAGTAATAGTAATGCTATATTTTATGTTATCTGTTGCAATATGTTTGTCTGCAGAAAGTTCAAATTTAGTGCAAAATGAGAATTGTATATTTAAACCTTCAGAAAAATGCTTCACGGTTATCAAAAGATTGTGCTATGTTAAGTAGTTTTTTTTTTGTTTTTTTGTAGTCCATAATGAAGTACCCATTGTAGATTAAAATGTGAAGTATTACCGAATGGGAAATATAGTTGGTAAAGTTTGATATAAGGTATATTCCTTTATTATAAGTGATTGGTTTGGTTTTAATGTAGAACTTTTTGGTATAATTACTTAAACCTATGTACTAAATTAAATATTGTCATGCTACAATGATCCATTAACAATGGTGAATATATATATATATATATATATATATATATATATATATATATATATATATATATAAAATGTGTGTGTTTAAACACATTGGGACCTGTCTAAAGATTGCTTTCCAAGATAATTCAAAAGTTGGTTCCTGCCTCGCCATTCGGCGCTTTAACAATGACGCAGTTGGCGCGATGTCATCATGACGACTGCGCTGTTATGCCGGATGACGCTGCCTGGTGTCTGACCAGTACTCTGTCGCTGGAGGACGTCGCGGGAACAGGGACAGATGAGAATGTTTTTCTTTTTTTCTGTGGGCAGCGTTGGGGGCGTCATCTACAGGGGGAAATATCTACAGGGGGCATTGTTAGTGTGTGTGGTGTCTTACTTTACAGTGTTTGACACAATTTACTTCATGGGGAGAGAACATGGTGCTATTATATTCAGGGGTGCAGTGTGTGATACTATTATATTCAGGGACATAGAGTGTGGCACCATGAGAATTTTATCTTAGTTTATAGGTGCAGAAATGATGGAAAAGTGAGGAGCCAAAGACATCTGAGCGGCAAACTCTGCAGAAATGGACTGTGGCCAGGAGAAGTCAACAGAGGTCTGGACCGGATGGAGAATAAAAGAGAAAAAATTAAAGAATCTGAGGCGTCACTGAGGGGTGACACAATGTAAATGTTTATTCTCCCTGTGACTGATCAGTACTGTAGTAACTGTATGTATGATCTGAAGCGAGATGATGGATGGTAGCATTCTTTTTTGGAAACAACCCCCAGCATATCCTAACCATTGTCCAGGCTATACTGTGAGCTGTCATTTTGATGCACAAACTTATATGGTAGGGGTTAAACTGAATTTGCAAATGATCTGTTACAGGGCTGTATTTGTGCTTGTGCTGAATAGATGTACTGAGCTTGGTTCTGGAGTTCTGTGTGTGTGTATATATATATGTAGTGAGCTTTGTTCTGGTGCTGTATATATATATTGAGCTTGGTTCTGGTGCTTTATAGATGTACTGAGCTTAGTTCTAGCGCTGTATATATGTAGTGAGCTTGGTTCTTGTGCTGTATATATGTAGCGAGCTTGGTTCTGGTGCTGAATAAATTTAGCTTAAGGTAAATTTAGATGTTAAGGTAATGTAAATATATAAATACAGTAAAAACTAAACCCAAAAAATCATGGAGGAATTTTGTTTTTTCCAAAAATAATCCTTCACGCACCACTCCATTGATGTAAAAATAAAAAAAGGTGTGGCTGAAGGAAGGTGACTAGTGAAAATGAAAAAATGGCTTGTACTTTAAGGGGTTAAACAACAGAGACTAGTTCTTTGTTTACGCACAGATTTTTGTTTTTCCGGAAACCACTAACAATTTATTCAGATTTTTCTTTTCCGTATGGCTCATTCTGCTTTTAAAGCGATTTCAAAACCGTGTCAGATCTGTGGCCGCCTAGACCGAAATCTGCTAATATACGGTACGGCGTCTTCAGAGTTCATGGGGGGGGGGGGGGGGGCGCACTTTGTGAACTAATTTGCAGCTGACTATTACTGACGTTCATATGATGCTAAATGGACTGTTATTAAGTTTGTGGTTTTAAAAGCTCCTGAGGAGAATAATACCAACTTGGACACTTCAAAGAAAGTTTGACTAGTGAGTGAAGTCAGGACGCTACAACCTTGACATGTGTTCTGCGCATTAAGGAACTTGCCGTCTACTAAAGCAAGAATGCGTTTCAAAGTTAACATTTGAAATGCTTTTTGTACTCCAGAAATGGATGACAGACATCAGAAGTGATGATTATGTAATATGGGGACTTTGCTTTTATATCAACAGTAATATGTACTATGTTTCATACTGAAAAATCGATGATGGGAAAGTTTGAGAAAGTTTGAGAGGCTGCACAGCCAAATCAATCAACATTAATTGCCAGGAATGTTTGTACAAGCCTGTGCAAGGGGAAAGATGTGCATTTTTTTCATGAATGACCATGAAGCTAAATGTTTACAATATATGAACTTGGATTTGATATCCATGTCTTCAACTTATGGATTTTCGTTTTAAGGACTTTTACAACTTTATCGCTATTAATTTCAAAGGATTCTACCATCCAAACACTGTGTTTATGCGTTTGTGTTTCCAGAGGTTATTGTATTGTGAACAAGTCAACCACAGAAGTATCAATTCTACTTGGGAACCAGACAACGAGGAGATGAAGATACCTTCGTCATTTTAGATTAGGTTTAGTTAAGTCTCCTTTTTTATGCGTATCCAATCACGGTTTACCATAACAAAACATTGATTGACGTTATAAGTCTATTGCAATTCACTAATGAACATCTAATAACCTATTCATGAATACGAAGAAAAGAAGAATGGAAACCCAATGATTATTGTCTTTTGACTATTGTTTGATAATTCTGTATTTTTTGAGGGTTCCAACCAGGGCCGTTTCTGCCATGAGGCGAGATGAGCATATTGCCTCCGGCAAAGACTTGCTGTGTTTTAGAGTGGGCGGCACAGTGGCAAACAGATGCCCCCTTCTAAGTGCAGTAAGGGCACATTGTCTCCAGCGACATGTCAGTGGTGTTCGCTTCTGCTGGAGTCAGTCAATCAATAGAGCCGCTCTTAATTTTCAGTAAGTGTCAGCAGCAGGAAATGCATCAGTGAAAAGGAGGAATTAAGTAAATGGGACAGAGCAACTGCACAGGGGTCTAAAGGCTGGGCACTCAGGGGAACACAGTCAAAGACCCACCCTGAGGCCGAGGGATGGACGCACGAACGCACGCACGCACACACGCACGCACACACGCACACACACACACACACACACACACAGGTCAGGGGAATGGGTCATGTACCTTCAACATGACACTTTGAAGACAAACAATGACAACTGCATACTTAACCCCTTCAGGACTGAGCCTGTTTTGGCCTTCAGGACGATGCCGATTTTTCAAATCTGACATGTGTCCCTTTATGTGGTAATAACTCCGGAATGCTTTTGCCCATCCAAGTGATTCTGAGATTGTTTTCTCGTGACATATTGTACTTTATGTTAGGGAAAAAATTTGGTCGATAAATTCAATATTTATTTGTAAAAAACACCAAGATTTGAAGAAAATTTGCAAAAATTAGCATTTTTCTAAATTTAAATGTATCTGCTTGTAAAACAGATAGTAATACCACACAAAATAGTCACTAGTTAACATTTCCCATATGTCTACTTTAGTTTGGCATAATTTTTTGAACATTCTTTTATTTTTCTAATAAACTGCTGTTTGGACCCACAGCAAGGCTCAGAAGGAAAGGAGCGCTATTTGTCTTTTGGAGCTCAAATTTAGCTGAAATGGTTTTTGGGTGCCATGTCGCATTTGCAAAGCCCCTGAGAGGCCAAAACATTGGAAACCCCCCAAAAGTGGAAATTACACCACTTAAAGAATCTATCTAGGGATATAGTGGGCATTTAGACCCCACAAGTCTTTTTCAGGATTTATTAGAATTAGGCCGTGAAAATGAATATCAACATTTCTTCCACTAAAATGTTGAATTTTTTTTAATTTCACAAAGGATAAAGGGGGTAAAAGCTGCCCAACATTTGTAAAGCAATTTTTCCCGAGTACGGCAATACCCCACGTGTGGTCATAAATGTTTTTTCATTAGAAAGTAATTAACCCTTTCTGGACTGATCCATTTTTTTCTTTTCCTTTTTAGTTTTTTCCTCCCCGCGTTCCAAGAGCCACAACTTTTTTATTTTTCAGTCAATAGAGCGGTATGAGGGTTTATTTATTGAGGGACGAGCGGTCGTTTTTATTGGTACCATTTTTTGGTACATACAACTTTTTGAGCACTTTTTATTACATTTTTAGGTAGAGCCAAGGTGACCAAAAAACTGTGATTTTGCCGTTTTTAATGCTTTATTTTTCACGTGAGATGCTCCATACATCACCCCCCACACTACGACATGCTATGTCGTGGTGCGCGAAGGGGTTAATGTGCAGTGGATGGTGCAGAGTGAAAATTACAATTTTCCACTCATATGCCATTTTCGTGCACTACATGTTATGCCCAGTTTGTGCCACTGAAGAGAAATACCTCATAAAATATTAACCGGGTTCTCCCGGGTATGGCGATGCCATATCTGTGGACGTAAACTGGTGTTTAGGCACGCTGCAGGGCATTTGGCTTTTGGGGCACAGATGTAGCTTGGTAGTTGTTCTGTTTGGGGTTTTGCTGGTGTTTCAGTTTATAATGTGGGGGCATATGTTATCTGTGCGGGGTACATCAGGGTATAATAAGAGGGTATAATAATGCAGTAAATAAATAATAATCCACAGATATGTGGCCGGTGTCGCACTGATAAATGGCGCCCAATCTTATCCGCTTTTGGAACACTCTAAACATTTTGCATCGCCATATTCTGAGAGCCAGAACTGTTTTATTTTTTCTCCACCGGA
Source organism: Rhinoderma darwinii (assembly GCF_050947455.1). Classification (NCBI taxonomy): domain Eukaryota; kingdom Metazoa; phylum Chordata; class Amphibia; order Anura; family Rhinodermatidae; genus Rhinoderma; species Rhinoderma darwinii. The sequence goes on from NC_134698.1 coordinate 56,964,443, forward strand.
GCTGTGTGAGGGTTTATTCTTTGCGGGACAATCTGTTGTTTTCAGTGGTACCATTTTGGGGTACCAGACAGTTTTATTCAATTTTTTGGCAAGCAAGGTGACCAAAAACCATCAATTCTGACAATGTTTTTTATTCTTTTTTTTTATGGCGTTCACTCTGCGCTATAAATTACCATTATATTTTATACTGCGGGTCGGTACGATTATGGCGATACCATTTGTATATAATTTTTTTTATGTTTTGCAGCGTTTGTGCAATAAAATCACTTATTTATAAAATAAATTATTTTTTGTGTCACCATATTCTGAGAGCGATAACTTTTTTATTTTTCAGTCAAAAACGCGCTGTAAGGGCTTGTTTTTTGCGGGACGGGTTGTAGTTTGTATTGGTACCATTTTGGCGTACATGCGACTTTTTGATCACTTTTTATTGTATATTTTGGGAGGGTTGGTAACCAAAAAATTGTGATTCGGGTCGTTACGAACGCGGTGATACCAAATATGTGTACTTTTTATAACGTGTTAATTTTTTTCCTATAATAAAAGACTTATTATAGGAAAGAAAGCATTCTTTGTTTATGTCACTTCTAACTTTTATTTTTACACTTTTTAAAAACATTTTTATTATATTTTTTTTACTTGTCCCACTAGGGGACACTTAGACTTGCAGCTCTGATCGCTGCTGGAACACATTACACTACACACGTAGTGTAATGTGTTCTAACTGTCATTGTGACAGGCTGCTCCTCCGAGGCTTCCGTACATGGCAACCCGGAGGTCATTGTCTGGCCTCTGGTTGCTGTGAGAAGGATCGCCAGCCCCCGCAAATATATGTGGGGGGCTACCGATCCACTGTAAACCTCTTCAATGTGGTGATCGCAATCGACCACCGCATCGAAGGGGTTAATTGCCGATTTCAGCGGCGACAGGCCGCTGATCGGCAACGGGGAGAGCAGGGCAGACACCCTGCACAGTTAACCGCCACTGCGGTGTAGCGCCACGCGGCGGTTAACTGTCAAAGCACTGACGTTACTGCACGTCAAGGTGCGCGAAGTTACTGCTCACATTGACGTGCATTAACGTCAAGGTGCGGGAAGGGGTTAAAGGAGTATTCCACTTTCTGACAACTGATGACCTATCCACCGGAAAGGTCATCAGTATATGATTGGTGAGAACCGCTTGAAGTCTACATTAAGTAAGGAGATTGGCCTGTAACTAGCACAGGGGGATGGATCTTTACTCTCTTCTGGGATAACCACAATAGTGGCATTTAATAAGTTTGAGGGAATTGAGCTGTCCGATGCATTAAAAGCTGTCCGAAAATGGTCTTAAACTGGTCAATAAACATTTCGTAAAAGCGAACAGTCAATCTGTCAGGGCCTAGGGCTTTTCCTGATGTGGTGTCCTTCAGAGTCATTGAGAGTTCCTCAGGAGAAATTGGGTGGTCTAGTGTAGAACAGGTTTCCTCAGAGGGCTGGCAAAAACATAATGAGAGGATGTAATCGTGTATGTCTATGCTAGTGGGTGGTCTATGTGTTTCTTACTGGTATAGGAATGAGTATAACTCCTGAACCTTTGTGTCTGATGAGGAAGTAATATGGGGGACATACGTAGACACCCTCTGTGCTCTTAGGGCATTTGCCAAGATTCTTCCACATTTATTGCTACATTCATAGAATGCTTTACGGCATTTAACCAAGGTTTCTTTGGCTTTTACTTGTACAATCATCTTAGTTCCTCCCGAAGGGAAATCAACTATGCCCTGGAGTCTTGTTAAAGAGGCTCTGTCACCAGATTTTGCAACCCCTATCTGCTATTGCAGCGGATAGGCGCTGCAATGTAGATTACAGTAACGTTTTTATTTTTTAAAAACGAGCATTTTTGGCCAAGTTATGACCATTTTTGTATTTATGCAAATGAGGCTTGCAAAAGTCCAAGTGGGTGTGTTTAAAGTAAAAGTCCAAGTGGGCGTGTATTATGTGCGTACATCGGGGCGTTTTTACTACTTTTACTAGCTGGGCGTTCTGACGAGAAGTATCATCCACTTCTCTTCAGAACGCCCAGCTTCTGGCAGTGCAGACACAGCCGTGTTCTCGAGAGATCACGCTGTGTCGTCACTCACAGGTCCTGCATCGTGTCGGCCACATCGGCACCAGAGGCTACAGTTGATTCTGCAGCAGCATCAGCGTTTGCAGGTAAGTAGCTACATCGACTTACCTGCAAACGCCGATGCTGCTGCAGAATCAACTGTAGCCTCTGGTGCCGATGTGTCCTCGCTCGTCCGACACGATGCAGGACCTGTGAGTGACGACACAGCGTGATCTCTCGAGAATACGGTTGTGTCTGCACTGCCAGAAGCTGGGCGTTCTGAAGAGAAGTGGATGATACTTCTCGTCAGAACGCCCAGCTAGTAAAAGTAGTAAAAACGCCCCGATGTACGCACATAATACACGCCCACTTGGACTTTTACTTTAAACACGCCCACTTGGACTTTTGCAAGCCTCATTTGCATAAATACAAAAATGGTCATAACTTGGCAAAAATTGCTCGTTTTTTAAAAATAAAAACGTTACTGTAATCTACATTGCAGCGCCGATCTGCTGCAATAGAAGATAGGGGTTGCAAAATCTGGTGACAGAGCCTCTTTAAATCCAAACATAAACCTTGTTAATCACATCTCTAATCTGTGCCAGCAACTCATTTGCTCTTTCTGTCCTTTCTCTTTTGAGTCTTGCCCACCCATTTAATGAACACACCTCTTATATAACACTTGTGAGCTTCCCAAAGTGTCAAAGGGTTCGATACTGAACCAGTGTAAGTAAGGAAATAATGTTCCAATTCCCTGCGTATTTCAGTCTGTACTCCAGGGTGCTGAAGCAGAGCATTATTGGGTTTCCAATGACCCTGGGCATAGGAGGGCGAGGCAAAAGAGTGTGCGAAATCGGAGAGTGATCTGATATAGGATATGTATGTATGTATGTATGTATGTCTGCCATAATCACTCTGTCAAGGTGGTAGTGACTCAGGAAAAAGTCGTTGATTCTGGAAAACAGACAGTTTGTAGCAGAGTAGTAAGTATAGTCACATATTCCCGGGTACAGAGTCCTCCATGTGTCCACTAGTTGATGGTCATGTATGGTGTTCTTAATGGATCACAGCTGTGAAAAAGATAAATGTGAAGCCCCTTCGGTTTTAGAGCAACGTTAAGGTCACCTCCCACTATGAGGATGCATTCCCCATAAAGTCTAGAGATATTCCAGATATTCAGGTACGGCAACTGACTGACCCATGTTAGGTAGATATAAATTGACGAAGGTGACCACCTGTGAAAAGAGGGAGCACCTTACGAATAGAAACCTACGCTGGGGGTCAGCTCTAGAGTCTATAAAGAGTTAACTTATTGGCAGTAACTCTCTCTGCACCCGGGTCAGTGACTACCGCTGGAGTTAATAATATTAAAAGTTAACTTACCTGCTTCTTCCTCCAGTCCGGCCTTCCGGGATGACGTTTCATCCCATGTGATTGCTGCAGCCAATCACAGGCTGCAGGGGTCACATGGACTGCCGTGTAATCCAGGGAGGTGAGACTGGATGTCAAAAGAGGGACGAGTCCCCAAGACAACGGTAGGTATGAACTTCTTTTACTTTGAATTGCTGCGGAAACTCTGCCCGAAATTTAAGGGCACGGGTCCGTAAATATTGGTGGAATACGGGTCGAATACGTATGACAAAGGACCCATATTTACGCCAGTATTTACGGGAAGAAAAAAATACGTTTGTGTGCATGAGGCCTAACCAATTCTTTACCCACGTGCATGCATGGTCCCCTACTCGCTGTGTCTGTAGCTTCAGTACAAGACTGTTGTGTGGTACAGTATCAAATGCTTTTGCAAAATCCAAATATATCACACCAGCCGCATGACAAACATCCAGATTTGCACTTACCTCCTCATAGAAACCGAGCATGTTGGTTAGACACAAACTATTTCCATGAATCCATGCTGGTCATCAGTTATATGACTATTCTCTGCTATATACTGTTGCACTTAATCTCATAGAATATCCTGAAATATTTTACATGCCACAGATGTCATCTTACTGGATGGTATACTGACCAAATCCTTTTTATTTTTAAAGTGTTTTTTTTTATTGATCAAAAGTAGTAAAACATAAACCTATATAAGTTTGGAATCGCCGTAACCATAACGACCTGCAGAATAAAGTGTTTATAACACGTGGTAAATTTATAGATGCAAAGAAGGATGGCGGAATTGCTTTTTTCTATTTACGGCCCAAAAAAAAATTAGAAGTTCATTAATAATTTATATGGAACCCAAAATGGTGCTATAAAAAAAATACAACTCCTCCAGCAAAAAAAGGTCTCACACGGTTATGTCAATGAAAAAAGAAAGAAGTTATGGATCTTGAAATGCGACAATACAAAAAGTGAAACAATCACTTGGCCATTAAGGCCCAAAATAGGCTGGTCACTAAAGGGTTCATACGCTATACAATGTCCTGTGTATACATACAATACGTAATTTCAAAATTCTCTGCAGTTCCTCTTTTTTTAGGTTACTTGTGTAGCGTCCACGGCCGCGGACCGTCAGGATTACTCACCCCCATACGGCCACAGCCATGGATCTGTGAGCACTGGCCCGCATCTCCTCCCCAGGAGACGCCAATGCTCACTTCTGCTCCGTTCTGCTGTATCACGTACGGCGCGTGCGCACGCTCGTGGCCGGCCTTAAAGGGCCAGTGCGCGCACATGAAAATAATCATCAATTAACCCATGATCACCCTGGACTATAAAAAGGGCTCTGCCCTTTCACTCATTGCCTGAGCGTTGTTGTGTTTACCCGTGTTAGTCTTGCAAATGGTCCCTTAGTGTTATCCTGTTCCCAGTGTTCCCGTGCCTTAGAAAGTTGGAGTCATGTTGTGCCATCGGTCACGCCTGCTGCATTACACCACGCCTGGTGTCTGTTGCCAAGGTCCCATCTGAGCCTAGCGATTACTACTGTCTGAACTGCTACAGGTATCGTTGTGCTTGGACTCTATAGATATTGTCTTGGTACACTGTTTGGCCAGCTGCTATCCCGCTACGGCGGTACAGCCCAGTGGGTCCACATACCCACAGATCAAGACAACTTGTATGATCTGTAAATCATTATACCTGACAGTATAGGGCCTATCTGTATGGAATGTGAAGGAAAATGGAAAAATGTACAATGTTCACGTCCGCTCCCAACGTATACGCTATACGTGTCTATAGGGCTTCATTGTCAAATGAAAGGCAAAAGAGTATTCTTTTGGCCTCCATCTGTACGGTATACGCAAGTATACTGCAAAAAGAAAAGGTATTGGAACAGTATAGTAGACTACACTATTCCATTCTGCAGAGTCCAGTTAAAAGAAGTATACATATGTGTTCCAGTTTAACTTATCTCTAAACCCAACATACAGTGCATTTGGAAAATCTTCAGACCCTTTGACTTTTTACACATTTTGTTATGAGCTAAATTTCAAGTGTAATAGCAAAGGGTCTGAATACTAATGTCCATGCGAAATTTTAGTTTTAAATTTTTAATAAATTGGCAAAGACTTCTAAAGGTTCTGTTTTGACTTTGTCATTTATTCGGTATTGAGTGCAAAATGATGGGGAGAGGACTTTTGAATTTTTTATTTTTTTATTTTAGCACAAGGCCTCAAGATAACAAAATGTGAAAAAAATGAAAGGGTCTGAAGACTTTGTGCCTCCATATAAAATCGTAGCGCATGTAGTTCCACTCTTCAGAGAAACTATATTGTTCGCAAACACGGTTTTGGGGATCTGGCCAAAGAATAATAGAAAATACAGGGAAGCAAAAACATTCTTATCTTTGATATGGAACCACTTGCTTTTATGTATGCCACTGTCTATGAATAATCAAAGAGAGCAAAATCAAGACTGTATATTTCAACCAACTGTTCTATTAGTTTAAGAGAGAGTTTGGCAAAATATTCACCAGTAGTTTTTGTGTCTGTTCTGGAATCCTTGTACTGCTTGATTTCTGGGTATTTTAGTGTAGGTGGGGCTCCTATTGCCTTCAGAACATAGTCTGAATCCGTTTTAACAGTCTCCAGTTTTCCCAAAATGTCATAATTGATATTACATGGGTCACAGAGATAATTCATTGGCCTCCAATGTACATCCATCTGCGGTGGTTTTTCATGCACTAGATATTGAACAAACTCATCAAAATGCACATTGTCTGTGGTATTCTTATTCTTTCTGAACCGTTCTTTTATAATTCGGGGAAGTTCTATTCCGTGGTAACCGACAGCGTGAAAGAATTTATCTCTATAGGCAGAGACAAGCCTTTGAAATGGATCCCGGGAGAACATCACTTTAATATACGTCTTAAGCATGTTCTTCTGTTGCTCTTTAGGATAATCACTCAGTCTCTTTAATATATCTCTGTTATGGATCGCATTATGCTCCAGATAATCTGCTTTTAGGTTCATCTTCATTTTTAATAAGAATATTATTCTTTTCCAATTGGAGCACCCAACTTTAGGAACTTCACAGTACAGGAGCTTATGAGTCTCTTCCACAAATATCTGACTGGCAACAAGAGGGTCAAGATTCCATGAAGACTTTGTGAGATTGTTTTGAATACAAGTTGATTTCAATATGTTTTGCCGATTCCTCTGTGCAAATAATATGTCCTCTAAACCTGTAGATTTTGAATTGACTCAAATTTATTGTAGGTCAATAAAGTATCAATACAAAGGGCAACACATATTCGTCCTAAAAAGTTATATTCCTTTAAAGCTAGAGTATATGTCCACCTTCGACCACAATTGTACAGATTATACAGATATGTTACAGATTGTACAGAGATGTATGCTCTAAAGGCCCTAATACACCGAGCAAAATTTTGGCCGGTGCAATGAGCGTCGATCAATGGGACAGCTCTTTGATCGGAGATCATTAGCTCCTGTCACAAGGAGCTATGTATGGGGACGAGCGGTCGTTTCTCCAATAGCTCGTCCCCATACATTATTCTAATGTCGGCAGCGTGTCTCCCTGTTTACACAGGGTCATGTGCTGCTGACAAAGATAATGTTTGCTCGTTCATCTGCTGATCGCTGCCCTGTTTACACAGGGCAATTATCGGCAACGAGCGTTCTATGAATGCTTGCCTGCCCGATAATTGTCCAATGTAAAAGGGCCTTAACGGAACATAAATTGTGCTATTGAATCTCAAAAATACAGCACCATACGGCGGTAAGGTGAGGAGCCACAGGGACATTGTGTGCATCTGCACAGCCTCCAATACATAGCGCGAACTAGTGCATGAGGCCTAAAGCGAAGATCCACTCAAAACCTTAAGGGTCTGTTCACACGGAGGAAATTTAGCGGCGGAATTCACAGCGGATTCCCCCGCAAAATTCTGCCTGTCATTTATTTTAATAGAAGGCGGAATCTTCCTGCTGACTGCAGAAATAATTCTGCGGCGGGACCCGCCAAGCAAAGTCCGCCATGTGAACATAGCCTTAAAAGTAAGCCCACTCTCTTCTTCATAGCATATTAGAGATCAAGGTACCTGATGAAAGGTGATGTATGAGGTTCCTTTAAAACTTGCTCTGGGCTCAGCAGCATCAAGACTTTTACGCTAGGGACGGCAAATCAACTTAGACCTGCTCAAAGATGCTAGGCAAAATAATCAAAAAATCTTAGATAGGAAATAATACTAGGCAAGTAGTATTAAATACTTTATCGGCTTCTACACCAAGCTTCTTTGAGGTAGAAATAGTAGTAGGAGTTTTTCTGGGAGCGCAAAATTTGTTCAGGGTTTTTCTTATGGTAATAAGGTTGAGAACAATTGGAATATCGACACGTTAAACATATACGTTTGGAAAATTCCCCTGCGTATTTGCTAAATGGTAGTGTCCAAACGCAGTGTGAACCTAGCTTTACAAGACCAAAACCATTGAAAGGACTTCATAGAGTTTACTTATACTTACTTGTATCTCCTTGATCTTTCTGATATTGAAAAGAGAAATGCACGAATAAAGTGCAACAAGCCAGTAATATGGCGACACATAACATCGTAAATGGTAGCTTCCTCATCGTTGCAGGGTATCTGTAAACAACATAAACAAACTTTTTGACAGTGTTAAAGATTAGTCTCTGTTCATACGAACACTTTTCTCTTCCCATCTAGGATGCTGGTATTTTTTAAGGCAAGAATATGGCAGACGGCAATACTATTCCTGCTGTCAAAAATACCATAACCCCATGATGGATGACATTATAAGTCTATGGGCTTCGTCAGGATTTGATAAAAAAAAACGAAGATGTCATGACTCTGTTAAGAACAAAAAGTAGCTTTGAACAAAGCCTAGAAATTACAAATACATATCAGAAATAATATAATCTTTTTTTCATGTAGCTAAATAATTACATAGGTTAAAAAAAAGATACAGGTCCATCACGTTCAACCTTTCACAATCCATTACATGTCATTAATTTTCAGATTAATTATATCAGTCAGTGACTTTTGGCAGAAAATAAACATTTAGCCCTTGTTTAACCAGTTAGTGACCGCCATTACGCCTTTTCAAGGCGGTCACTAATGGGTTTTATTCTGATACATACGCCTTTTCATGGTGCTGCATCAGAATAAATAAACAGAGCAGGGAGCCGTTAAATCTCCGTGTTCTCAGCTACCAGAGGGGCTGGGGGCATCCCTGCTCGAACGGGTGAGATCGATATCCGTATCGATCTCACCCGTTTAACCCCTCAGATGCGGCGCTCAATAGCGAGCGCCGCATCTGAGTGGTTTTGGAGAGAGGGAAGGAGCTCCCTCTCATCCGACCGGCCCCCGGTGGTAAGTAGCTACATCGACTTACCTGCAAACGCCGATGCTGCTGCAGAATCAAATGTAGCCCCTGGTGCCGATGTGTCCTCGCTCGTCCGACACGATGCAGGACCTGGGGAAGTGACGTCACAGCGTGATCTCTCGAGAACACGCTGTGTGTCTGTGCACTGCCAGAAGCTGGGCGTTGTGAAGAGAAGTGGATGATGCCGATTCGTCAGCATCATACACTTCTAGTCACAACGCCCAGCTAGTAAAAGAAGTAAAAACGCCCAGATGTTACACACACAATACACGCCCACTTGTACATAACTTTAAACATGCCCAGTTGTACTTTAGAAAGCCTCATTTGCATAAATATAAAAATGGTCATAACTTGGGCAAAAATGCTCGTTTTTTTGAAAAAAAAAACGTTACTCTTATCTACATTGCAGCGCCGATATGCTGCAATAGGAGATAGGGGTTGCAAAATCTGGTGACAGAGCCTCTTTAAATGGTGCCATGAAATACTACAACTTGTCCCACTAAAAACAAGAACTCATATGGTTATGTCACTGAAAAAATATTTTTTTTTTTTTTATGGCTTTTGAAAGGCAGGGAGGAAAAAACTAATATGAAAAAACAAAGTTTGTGTTAAAGGGTAAATAATTTTTTTTTTTATTATAGATTTTATCTGTCCTACCAGTTCACAGGGGCAGAAATACCCCATTATTGTGCTGCTGTCGGAGTTAACCACCTCCCGACATCCGCCGTATATATACGGCACACATTGGGTTGGAGAATGTGGAGCGGGCTCATGGGCTGAGCCCGCTTCATAGAATGAGCGTGTCGGCAGCCGAAACTTCAGGGTGACGAGTGGGATCCCGCTTAAGCGCGATCCCAATCGTTTAATCCATTAACCGCGGCATTTAAATGACTAGAAATGAGGGTGGCCTCCTGTAACTTTGCAACACCCCCCCGCGACGAGATCGCGGGGTGCCGTTGGTTCGCAGGGCAGCTTGGGGGCCTGCTGAAGGCCCCCAGGTCTGCCATGTTTGTACTTCTTTGAAGCCCTGCCTCTTTTTCCATTTTCCCTCATGCCCAATGTAAAAAAAAAAAATGTATGTAACAGTTATCGACGCGTCTATAAAAGTCTGAACTATTACAATATATCATTATACGGTCCGCACGGTGAATGCCGTAAAAAAAACACCAAAAAAAACCCACCAGAATCGCTGTTATTTGGTCACTTCATCTCTCACAAGAAATGGAATAAAAAGTGATCAAAAATTCTCATGTACCCCAAAATGGTACCAACAGAAACTACAGCTCGCCCCACAAAAAAAATAAGCCCTTATATATCAATATAAAAAAAGTTATGGCTCTCAGAATATAGCGACAACACTCAAATTTTATTTTTAACAACCAGTTTTTTCCTTGTAAAAGTAGTAAAACATAAAAAAACAATATCAATTTGGTATCACCGTAATCATAATGGCCCGCAGAATAAAGTTTACATGCTGCTAACGCCGTAAACAAAACCCCCAAAAGATTGAGGAATCGCTATTTTTTTCCTATTCCACCCCACAAATATTTTTTTCCCAGTTTCCCACTACATTATATGGTACAATAAAGGGTGCTGTGAAAATCTACAACTCATCTCGCAAAAAACAAGCCCTCATACGGCAATATTTATGGAAAAATAAAGTTATGGCTTTTGGAAGGTGGGGAGGAAAAAAAAACTAAAGTGAAAATCCGTAAATTGGCTGCGGCGGGACAGGGTTAAAAGAAAACCGCTTAACATTAGAAATAAATACTTTTTACTTCTTCCTTCCTTTCCTTTTTCTTTATCCTGCTTAGATTTAAAAAATATTACATTGCTGTCATATCATTGTCAAAAACAAAAGTATAGAACAAAAGGCACCAAAGAAACGCAGTGTAGTAACGGACAAAGACAAAGTACATTTCTGCTCATATACACAGCAGTATATCAATTTGACGGTACCTCTCAGGCCAGTATTCTGCTTGAATGGATCCCACTGTTTCTTCTGTGTCTTTCTACTGAAGAATGTATTTTGTGTACAACAAGCCCTCTTCCCTGTTTGTCCATTGGATCTAAAGATATATTAGTGGACCTGTAGAAGATAAGGTCAGCAAGATAAGGCATGTGTAGGAGATGAAACTTGTATGCTATATTCTTGCTGCAGTAACGTCAACTAGGTTAATTAATAATGTAACTAATTCATTTAAAGGAGTTTACAAGTTTTAGGTTGTAGAACTTTCCAACATACTTTTATGCTTCAATTCCTCAAGATATTTGTTTGCTGTAAGTAAATGAAAAACACTTGTTTACATTCAGGGGCTGCAAACACATTCATATATTTTAGATACAATTGTATGCAGTCTAGACAATGATCTGTGTGCTTAATATATCAGTCCCTGCACACATTTTTCTGTTAGTCTGCTACAATGTATCAATCTGTAGTCCTGGCTGTTTATCCCACAAAGCATTGTCTAGACCAGGGGTGGGCAAACTTTTTGACTCGCGGGCCACAATGGGTTCTAAAATTTGACAGAGGGGCTGGGCCAGGAGCATTTGGAGGGAGTGTTTGGGCCGGATATACTAAAGCATTAAATGTAGTGTGTGCAAACCTCATAGCACAGTAAGAACACTACAACCCAATTTATTAACTGTCTTTCAAATGTGAAAAATAGCCCTTATCAGTTAATAAATTTGTCTCAAGGAATATGCAAGATATGGCATTTACATACTATTTCGCAGATACTGGCTGATATTGTACTCTTTGAAAACCGCAACATCTTCTTGGCATATCAGACATACAGCCGTTGATCGGACTTCAGTGAAGAAGTATTTTGTTGTCCACTCCTTATTAAACACTCGGCATTCGCTGTCCACTTTCCTTCTCTTTGGTCCGCTCATTTTCACAGAAGGGCTTAATGGTGACGTGAAACGAAGTGAAAATTAAAGTGAAATAAAGAGAAATACGCGCCACATTAACAACGGTCAATGTGTTTTGAGTGCGCCATCTATTGGGAAAACGTGGGCATTGCAGGGAAAGGGGAAAAAAAAGGAGGTTTTTACTATAATTTGGACAAGTTCGGCGGGCCGGATTAAAAAGCCTAACGGGCCGTATGTGGCCCGCGGGCCGTAGTTTGCCCATGTCTGGTCTAGACTGAATACAATTGTATTAATTTATCAGCTAAGAGCAGGAAAAAGTCTATACCAGTTTGGACCCTGTGAATCTAAGGCCCCATGCACACGACTGTATTCGTTCCGTGATGTACGGTCCGCATGTCGGCCACATGTCCCAGACCGAACACACTGCAGGGAGCCGGGCTCCTAGCATCATACTTATCTATGACGCTAGGTGTCACTGCCTGTCCACGGAACTACTGTCCCGTACTGAAAACATGATTACAGTACGAGATAGTTGACCCGCAGCGAGGCAGTGACACCTAGCATCAAAGACAAATATGATGCTAGGAGCCTGGCTCCTTGCACTGTGTTTGGTCCAGAACATGTGGCCGCCATGCGGACCGTACATCACGGACCGAACATCACGGACCGAACATCACGGACCGAACACGGTCGTGTGAATAGGGCCTAAGTAAGTGTTCTTGTCACTAGGTCCTACAAAGTGAGTAATAGTCTCACCTAATAGCCGCTTTGTAAAAGCGGTGTTTGTCCCCCCCCCCTCCCTGTTGCTGACCTAAGGACCCCTCTTTAGCAAACCAATAAGGAAATGACCCACTTGCTAGCCAAGTGGGTTTGGCCGCCAGCGATTCTTATTGGGTGGAGTTACCATGGAGCCTCTGATGCTGACCGATCAGCAGGAGGCTGTTTCCTAAAGACAGTCTCCAGCCAGCGTCATCCGGTGCCTGGTTGCATGTGAAGCCGGTTTCTCAGAAAATGCAAATGTAATTTGTAACCAAACTATTTAATTGTGCGTGGCCCCAGAAAGAGCCAGCTGTTACCAGATCGATATTCATAATAGCAGATGGGATTATCCAGGCAAGCACCTCCAGTGTTAGGTATCGCTGTGTAGAGGCACAGGATTAGGGAGTTTAACACTGCCCTGGGTACATCTGGGCAGCGACATCCGTGGAAGCACTACTTGACACATAGAGGAGATGACGCCAGGGCCATGATATTCCACATGATATTCCACAAATGGAAGACGACTGACTTATGTGACGTTGCTGACTGAAGACTGTCTTTAGGAAACAGCCACACTGTATAATGCCCCCACAGCTTCCCCTATATAGTATATTGCCCCTATAGCTTCCCCATATAGTATACTCCCGATCCCCTTGTAGCGCCAAACAACAGTGGTCAGCCACCATACGAATGTGCCATCCATACAGGATCATACATTGACTAAGTGCCTGAGGAAGGTCATGGTATTGACAGAAACGTCGGACTACACTGTCATTGGCTATAAATATAATAAATTATTTATCTGCAAAAGAATTTCCACTTTGGTGTGCATAGTGCTTTTTCTCTATTGGATGGGGTTGGGACCCTACTTATTCCCCCATGCCTTAACCTAGTGCTATCCGAACCTTGCTACTCTGTACCAGTCTATATCCAGTCTGCAGTTGCTATCTGTTATCTGCCAGTGTACAGCTGCCTACTACTTGCCTGTGTACTGCTACCTGCCTGTAACCAGTTACTTGCCTGTGTCCAGCTATCCTTTATCTATCTGTGACTCAGTGATCTGATGTCAGCTTCCACCCATCAAGGTACCATCTGCCTGTGTCTGTTTGGCCAGCAGCTACTCCTCTGGGACAAACTCAAGAAGTAGCGACCTAGTAGCCTCCCTGCACCGAAGACAAGATCCCTGTATAGGGGTAAACGGGTGAAGTCTACTTAACAATGCCCTTAGGATACATTTGCACCACCGTGAAAAACGGCCATGTGATGGACGTTTTTTAAGAGAAATTAAGTTCTCTTAGTTTGAGCGCTGAGCCCGGGGAAGCCCTTCACATTACTGTTCATATAAGGACAGTGAAGTCAGGGCTTTCAACAATGGAATCCCCGGCCAGAGCATTGCAAGATCTCTGGCCAGGGACTCCAGTATTGTAGATATCACCACTCCATGTAGATAGCACAGGGCCACCATCAGGGCAGTACTAGTGGTACTACCGTCGTGGGCTTGGCCACAATGATGAAAAAAAGGGGCCTGCCCGCATCTCCACCAATTTAAACATGTGAATGAGGGTCCCAGCGTTAGTCACTTGGAGAAAGGAACAAACCCTGCAATGTAATAGGGCCCGTTCCTTACTTTGAAGTAACTTTTGCTGGGGCCCTGAGAGGACTAACAGAAGGGAAAGATGAAGCATGTCGAGGCACATCCTTCTCTACACAGCCGACTGGACCCTGCAGGCCGGTGAGTGTCTCCCCCTTTCCATCCTGTTTCCTATTCTTCCTGACCCCACTTGTAGAATATATAAAGTATGTTAAAAACATTTTTTTTTTCGTTTCCCTAACTTTTTTTGCCGCGATTTTCGTAATCGCTGCAAAAATGGCGCAGATTTGCCACGATTATGTAAAAATCGCATCAAAACCACGTGATTTGCATGAAATTGCATGAAGGATACAAAACATTAAACAATAGTGCTGTTAGGCTAAATAGTTATAGTGCGGTCAAATCAAGTTTTTGCAGCGATTTTGCAAAAATTGTGGCAAAAACATGGGATTAGACCGCACTGTGTAACTAGACTAAGGCCTTATTCAGACGGCCGTGTTCGGTCCTTAATATACAGACCGTGTATTGGCTGTATCTCCCAGGCTGGCCACAGTTCAGGGAGCCGGGCTTCTAGTATCATAGTTCTCTATAATGATAGGAGTCCCTGCTTCTCCACGGGATTACTGTCCAATGACCAGGAACCGTATTCCCACGGGGAGGCAGGGACTTCTATCATTATACATAACTATGATGCTAGAAACCCGGCTCCCTGAAATGTGGTCGGTCCGGGAAATACATACTGTATATCACAGACTGAACATGGATGTCTGAATAAGGTCACTTGTCTCCTATTTTTGGTGCAGATTGTGCACTGAAAATTCACTACAAATTACAATATAAGGCTATATTTGAACGTGTGGGAAATCAGCCGTGAATAACGGCCGATTTGCACCCGTACGGGACCCGTTTTCACAGATCCCTCATAGACTTGAGGCTATTGAGGGATCCATGAAAACTGACAAAAATACGACATGTCCTATTTTATTACAAGCTCTTCACACAGTCCGTTAAAACAACAGCTGTGTGAATAGCCCCATAGAAATACATGCAGCCGTGTGACCACCATTAACAAAAACGTCCTCCACACGGATGATTAACACGTTCGCCTGAATAAGCCCTAACTCATGTGAATGGGGTTTTCAAAACCCCATGCACATGCAGCAGAAAAAAAATCTGCATGTAATTTAGGAGGTTCTGCTGATTTTTTTAAAATCAGCTGCATGCCTATTATGTTGCAGAATTATAACTTATTTCATCAGGGGCGTAACTAGGAAAGACTGGGCCCCATAGCAAACTTTTGACTGGGGCCCCCCTCCCCTGGGTGTCACACAACCCCCCCTCCTTGTAGATAGTGCCTTTTTTACAGCCCCCCCCCCTTTAGATAACGCCATACAGCCCCCTTTGTAGATATCTACAGAGGGGGCTGTATGGCGTTATCTACAGGGGGGGCTGTATGGCGTTATCTACAGAGGGGGCTGTATGGCGCTAATGCCATACACCCCCCCGTAGAGAACGCCATACAGCCCCCCCTGTAGAGAACGCCATTCAGCCCCCCCTGTAGAGAACGCCATACAGTCCCCCCCTGTAGAGAAAGCCATGCCCCCCCCTGTAGGGAACGCCATACAGCCCCCCCTGTAGGGAACGCCCTACAGCCCCCCTGTAGTGAACGCCACACAGCCCCCCCTGTAGGGAACGCCATACAGCCCCCCCCTGTAGGGAACGCCATACAGCCCCCCCCCTGTAGGGAACGCCATACAGCCCGCCCTGTAGGGAACGCCATACAGCGTCCCCCCCTCCCAAAAAAAAGCTGACCTACAGTGTGTCCTACAAAAGACGTGTCCCCTCTCCACAGGAGATACATGTGTGATCGCTGGCAGCGATAGGGAGAACGGGGGACCGAAAGTCCCCCCAAGTTGTCCATGACTAACCACTGACTTCCGGCGTCTGCGCAGCTCAATAAAAATGAAAGGAGCGCTGGTCACGCATGCGCACAAGCGCGACCGGCGCTCCATTCATTTCTACGGAGCTGCCGACACAGACCCTGGAAGTCCGAGGTTAGTCATGGAGAACTTCGGGGGACTTTCAGTCCCCCGTTCTCCCTATCAATGCCAGCGATCACACATGTATCTCCTACCCTGTGGATAGGGGATACATGTCTTTTGTTTAATGGCAGAGCGGGGAGATACATCCCTGCTCTGCCGTGGTGTTCAGTGGCGTCGCGCTGTAGCAGCCATAGCGGCTGCTAGCGGAGCCTCCGGCCATGGTGGGGGCCCGTGCCGGCGGGCGACACGGGCCCCCTCATGCCGCGGGCCCCGTAGTTACGACACTGTATTTCATCCTTTACAATGTAAAGGGTTAATTTGCTGTAAATCCCTAGCATAATATTTAAGGCTACATGCACACATTGAGTGCACAAAATCCAAATCAAAACTGCATGTATTTACGCAGGTAAAATCTGCACCTAAGGTCAGCGTATCTGACCTGGAACCCGCAGAACTCTCCGTCCGAAAAATCGCACCACATTGACCACATAAACGCTGCGAATACGCTGCAAAAGTCGGAACACATGGCTTTCTGTTGTGGGTTTTGAATCCCCATTGAATTGAATGGGTAAAACCCGCAGCAGAAAATCAATGAAAACGCAGCATAAATTGACGTGCTGCGGAATTAAATTCCGCACCGGAGGTCAATTTATTAACATTTACGCTGCGGTTTTTTTCCGCAACATTGGCATGAGATTTACTAAATCTGACCCACTTTACTGCTACTGTAAACGCTGCGGAATTAACACACATAATTCCATTGTGTAAATTCCGCAGTGTTTACGCTACGTGGGAACCCGGCCTAATAGTGCGGTTTTTTTATGCATTTTTAGGTGCGTTTTTTACATTTTGATGCGGAAATAGGTGCAGGTTTTATGCTGCAGATTTTTTTTAACATTTTAAACGCAAGATAAATTGGCATGTAGCATATTTTAAAATACACACCGCCGGTCAATTTTCGTGCAGAAAAATTCTGCGAAATGTAGATGAGATTTCTTGATCTCATTTACTTTGCTGCTACTGTATTACACTGCATATTTTCTGCACGAAAATACCCGCGATAAATTTGCACGTAATAAGCACTGTGTTTTTTTTTTAACTCACCCTAAAGCCCCGTTCACACATGTTGGATATGATACGGATTCCGATGACATGCTGTTGATTCTGTATCCCATACATATGACGTTTTTGCAACCCAGTTCACATGCTACGAAAAATTTTCCATGTGTATTTTCGTCCGCACCATCAAAAGAAATCCACCACAGGAATAAGTAGCATGTTTCTTATTTTGCATGGAAAAGCCGAGGATAAGCAACTTTGAATGACAATTTGACTAATTCTTGTGGCATATCTGCTTCAGAAATCCAGGGTAAGCCTCAGATTTTTTCTGTGGAAAAACACATTGAACTTTAAAGAGGCTCTGTCACCACATTATAAGTGGCCTATATTGTACATGATGTGATCGGCGCTGTAATGTAGATAACAGCAGTGTTGTTTATTTAGAAAAACGATCATTTTTGAGTTATGACCTATATTAGCTTTATGCTAATGATTTTCTCAATGGACAACTGGGCGTGTTTTACTTTTTGACCAAGTGGGCGTTGTACAGAGGAGTGTATGCAGGGGTGAAACTAGCCTGTCTGCCGCCTGAGGCGAACTATAAAAAGGCGCCCCCCCAAATCTATCGGAGTTCTCATTCCTAGCTTTACACATCGAACACGCAATATATACATTTTTTAAATAGGAAAGCATTTGATGTTTATTTGTTAGGCCCTGTTCACATGGACTATTTTGGCGAGTTTTTGGGCGCGGAAACCGTTCCGCAAAACTCGTAAAATACCGGCCGAAAATGCCTCCCGAGAAAGAAGGGACATGCCCTATCTTCGCGCGTTTACGCCTCTGACCTCCCATTGACATCAATGGGAGGAAGTGAAAGGGTATTTCGCAGAGTTTTTTGCCCGTAGCACTCAATGGCTGCGAAAATCGCGGCAAACGACGTGCAGGAAGGACAAAATTTGCCTTGAAATCCCAAACAGAATTTTGAGGCAGAATTTTCCTCCTGCAAAAAACTCAGTGTGAACACAGCCTTAAAGTGCTGTTTGAAGTATGGAAAATATTTAAAGAATTATTCTTACTGCCAATCAGTGCAGTGCAAATAGTACAGTCTGCCCTGCATGGCCCCATATCTCTCCTCGGCAGCCAGTCTCATTTGTGGCGTCACTCTCTGCAATTACATTCAGGCCAGTCCAGGACGGATCGCGCTTAGCGCTGTTTTGAAGCGGCACGTCCTGGGCTGGTTTCTTTGCTCTACCTGCTGTATTGTAGTGGTCTGCCTGTGCTGACTTGATGCCAGTGGTGGATTCATATGACCTTTGGCCCTGGGCTGTACACAAGTTATGGGCCCACATACCACACGTAAGTATCACCTACATGTCAAAGTGCATCACATGCCACGCTGCAGACTGTCTCTTAGCCTGATCATCTGCTGCCACACTCACACTTCCCCACAGCCCACACCACAATAATTTACATAGATTGTAAGCCCAACATTACCAATAATACCCACGTACTGTTACTGAATAATACCCCCATACTGTTACTGAATAATACCCCCATACTGTTACTGAATAATACCCCCATACTGTTACTGAATAATATCCCATACTGTTACTGAATAATACCCCCATACTGTTACTGAATAATACCCCCATACTGTTACTGAATAATACCCCCATACTGATACTGAATAATACCCCCATACTGTTACTGAATAATACCTCCATACTGTTACTGAATAATACCTCCATACTGATACTGAATAATACCCCCATACTGTTACTGAATAATACCCCATACTGTTACTGAATAATACCGCCACACCATAACCACATAGTGACTGAATAATACACCCATACTGTTACTGAATAATACCCCCATACTGTTACTGAATAATACCCCAATACTGTTACTGAATAATATCCCCATACAGTTACTGAATAATATCCCCATACAGTTACTGAATAATACCCCCATACTGTTACTGAATAATACCCCCATACTGTTACTGAATAATACCACCACACCATAACCACATAGTGACTGAATAAGACACCCATACTGTTACTGAATAATACCCCCATACTGTTACTGAATAATACCCCCATACTGTTACTGAATAATATCCCCATACAGTTACTGAATAATATCCCCATACAGTTACTTAATACCCCCATACTGTTACTGAATAATACCCCCATACTGTTACTGAATAATATCCCCATACAGTTACTGAATAATATCCCCATACAGTTACTGAATACCCCCATACTGTTACTGAATAATACCCCCATACTGTTACTGAATAATACACCAATACTGTTACTGAATAATACCCCCATACTGTTACTGAATAATACCCCCATACTGTTACTGAATAATACCTCCATACTGTTACTGAATAATACCCCCATACTGTTACTGAATAATACCTCCATACGGTTACTGAATAATACCCCCATACTGTTACTGAATAATACCCCCATACTGTTACTGAATAATACCCCCATACTGTTACTGAATAATACTTCCATACGGTTACTGAATAAAACTACCAAACCATGATCGCATATTACTACAACATAGTGTCAGAAAAAAACCACCATACTGTTCGTGAATAAATCACACTATATATTGACCAATATTACCACCATATAGTGACCTTATAGAGGTAGATGCCAGTTATACACAAGATATTTGCAGACCATATAAGTGATTACAGTATAGTTATATCGAGTGACTATTGTGGCAAATTTACGGTTTTAAAATTTTTATACTGCTTTTTTTTGGTAGGTTCCCCTGGAGCGTTTGGACTACGTCGTAGATTCATTGGACTACTCCGATGATCTACTTTTAAAAAAAAAAAAAAAATTGTGAAAAAGGGTTGCATGGGGGAGTTTCGATTTCAATAAAAGTTTTTCTTGTGTCTGTTTTTCTAAATACTTTATTATGGCCTTGGTAATGGCTGTTGTCTGATTGAGAGCGTCCATTACTAAGAAGGGGCTTCGTTTTAGCCAGTAAAAAGGCTATCACTAACCCCTATTATTACCCCGGTTCTCACTACCGCGAGAGGAGTACGATCCAGTACCCGACCATCTGAAGCGACGGTAAGGCAGCAGGGCGGCCACAGGCTGGTTTTACCAGGCTGGGAAGGGATAAAAAACGTGGCCCTTCCCACCCTGGTGATGCTAGGCTGCAGCTGCTGTATTGTATCTGGCTGGTTGTGAAAAATAGCGGGAACCCCACGTCTTTTAAAAAAAAATAATAATAGAAAAAAAATTACGTGAGATCCCCTCCATTTTTATAACCAGCCAGATACAATAAAGCAGCAGCAGCCTAGCATTACCAGGGTGGGAAGGGCCATGGTTTTTGGCCATTCCGAGCCTGATAGTACCAGCCTGCGGCCACCCCAGTACCCGCCCTTCTCTTCAGACGGTCGGGTGCTGGATCGTACCCAGCTCTTCCCAGTACTCCTGGTGGCGGTGGGTACCGGGGTAATAATAGGGGTTAGTGCTAGCCTTATTACTGGCTAACACTAAGCCCCTTCTTAGTAATGGACGCTCTCAATCAGACAGCAGCCATTACTAAGGCGGTAATGAAGTATTAAAATACAGAGACATAAAGAAATGTATTTTATTGAAATTACAACTCTTCCACAGAATCCACTTTAACCATTTTATAAAAAAAAAAAAATAAAGCTTAAATCAGCGAAGTAGTCCAACGAATCTACGACGTAGTCCAAATTGTCCAGCGGAACCTGCAAAACAAAAATGAGCAGTATGAAAAATAAAAATAAAGTTGGCTGTCCCCACAGACGTACAAACATATGAATAAATAGCTACCTTCGGAAACATATTAAAATAATTAGAAAAATTAGGCCCATAAAATAAAACATATCAAATAAAAAAAAATAATTATAACACCTTTCTTTTAAAGAGAACCTTTCACCTCCCCAAACATGTACAGCTGAGTGCAGCATGTAATAGGGAGGGCCGCACAAACTCTGGGGCACTTTACATTTTTTTCCTAGCCTCCTTCGTTATTTAGATATCGGTGCTGTAATATTTGGCGCCCGATATTTAAATAACCCCATGAACTGTCAATGGGGAGGTAATTAGCAAGGGGGCGTGTAACATCGCTGTGACACTGTACAATCAGCTACGGTCAGCGTTACAGCAAGAGCTGGAGAGAGCGTGTGCGCGCAGCTCTGCCACCACTAAGGAACACAAGAGGAGAAGAAGAGTGTGAATTCTTCTTCTTCTGTTCCATGGCATCAGAGCTGTGCGCGCACGCACGCTCTCACTCTTTAGCTCTCGGCAGACAAGGACGATAAGACTGATCTCTCACCTGAGATCACAGTCTTGTACTTGCCTGCCGAGAGCTGAAGAGTGAGAGCGTGCGCGCGCACATGATCTCCTCTCTCCAGCTCTTGCTGTTGACATTGTCCGTAGCGGATTGGGCAGTGTCACAGCGATGTTACACGCCCCCTTGCCAATTACCGCCCCATTGGCAGTTCATGGGGTTATTTAAATATCGGGCGCCAAATATTACAGCACAGATATCTAAGTAAGGAAAGAGGGTAGGAAAAAAAATATAAAGTGCCCCAGAGTTTGTGCAGCCCTGACCATTACACGCTGCACTCAAATGCAAATCTGTGGGCAGGTGAAAGATTCTCTTTAAAGTGTAACAACTTTTTAAAAAACTTTTGACATGTCAGAAGTTTTGATCAGTGGGGTCCGAACACTGAGACCCCCCACTAGTCGCTAAAACGAAGCAGCAGAAGTGCTCGGGTGAGCGGTGTGCCGCTTCAATTCTGTTTGGCTTTCCTTGGAGCAGTACACCGCTCACTCGGCTGAAAGTCGATCATAAATGAAGCGGCACAGCGCTCACCCGAGCACTTCTGCTGCTTCGTTTTAGCGATCGGTGGGGGCCTCAGTGCTCGGTCCCCCACCGATGAAAACTTCGGACATGTCACTATGATATATAAAGATATCTATTAGGGTATGTGCACACGTAGTGACCAAAAACGTCTGAAAATCCAGAGCTGTTTTGAAGGGAAAACAGACCCTGCTTTTCAGACGTTTTTTGACCAACTCGCATCAAAGAAGTGTCCTGCACTTCTTTTGACGAGGCTGTATTTTTACGCGTCGTCGTTTGACAGCTGTCAAACGACGACGCGTAAATAACAGGTCGTCTGCACAGTACGTCGGCAAACCTATTCAAATGAATGGGCAGATGTTTGCCGACGTATTGTAGCCCTATTTTCAGACGTAAAACGAGGCATAATACGCCTCGTTTACGTCTGAAAATAGGTCGTGTGAACCCAGCCTTAATGCGATTGGTGCAAATTTGAATTACTTTTTATTGAAAATGATTTGTACTTTCTAAGATACAGCTGCTTTATATCCTGTATACAGAACGGCTGTATATAGCGCTGAGACCTGAATGCATTACGTCGCCTATTACTGATCACATCTAAGTTATGGGCGTTTTACTGACAGCAGAGGGCTCTATAGGGGGGAATTATTCCCCCACCATAGAGCCCTGACTAGTTACTATACTGAAAGGTTAGGGGGGTCTGAGCATCTGACTGACTGCTCTATAGGGGGGGGCAGAATCCCCCCCCCTATAGAGCTCTCTGCAGTAAGTCAGACAGACGCTCAGACCCTCCCCCACCCACACTAATCCTTCCATTATAGTGATGTGAGGGCTCTATGGGGTGGATTATTCCAGCCCCATAGAGCCCTCTGCTGTCGGTAAAATGCCCAGACTCCCCCTTGCAGTATACTCACGTCACGGGTCCCGGTCCCAGCAAGGCAGGACTTACCTCGTGCTGCTCGTCGCTCCTCCTGCAGACTTGCTCCTCTCTGGCTGCATGTGCTGTGTACAGCGTCAGAGAGGAGGAGGAGTGTTACAGACGTTCGGCACGCCTGCTGTTATGGCAGGAAGGAGGTGAAGGGAAGAAGTGAGCCCTAATCTACCCACCGCCCTGTCCCTGCCTACTTGCAACGACCCGCCCTAGGCAACGGGGTACAACTTGGCGGCGGTCCCTACGCTGACTAAGTGCAAGGGAATACAAACAGGGAACAAGCAAGGGAAGGGGCAGTAGCCCACGGAACACCGTGAGGAAACGGAGTGGTGAACGAGCCAGTCAGGATCAGGATGTAGTGGAGTATACAAACGCAGAGCACGGAGCAGGAAGCAAGCCAGGGGCAGAGCGAAGCAGGATAAGCGGGAACTGAAGCAAGGCAGAAGCACGGCAGAAGCAGGCTGGAGCAAGGCAGCAGTGGGGCCAGGAATCCAAGAAGAATCACAAGCAATGAGGAAGAGAAAACGGCAGGTATAAATGGACAGGGGGCGGAGCTAACTCAGACTGACCAGGCCGCGATAGGCTCTCCCACTCCTGAGCCTGCCACCCTGATTGGTGGGAGCCGGTGTCAGTCTAAGAGGTCTGGCCTCAGGTGTCGACTGATTAATCCTGGGAGTATCCACAGACGTAATGCCTGGCAGATCGTTTACATCTGCTATGTGCGTCTGCATGGCCCCTCCCCCCGGTCCGCCCCCCCCGTTTGGGTAGGTGGTGCCGCCTGAGGCCGTCGGCTCACCTGGCCTCATGGCAGATGCGGCACTGAGTGTATGATGCTGACCAATCAGTGACCAATCAGCGTCATACACTTCTCTCCATTCATTTATACAGCTATATCGCTATGTGCAACTACATAAACCCACTATAACGCTACTGCAGTGTCCTGACAATGAATATACATTACCTCCAGCCAGGACGTGATGCATATTCAGAATCCTGTCACTTCTGTAGAGATTTACAGCAGAGCAAGCGTAATCTCGTTTGAAATGACAGGTTACATACAGCATAACTCTGTCAAAAATGATTGTTTTTCTAAATAAAAAACACTGTTGTAATCTACATTACAGAGCCGATCACATCATGTACAATATAGGCCACTTATAATGTGGTGACAGAGCCTCTTTAATTGCAACGTAAGAACAGAGCATTAGTGCTCCTTACATCCTCACAACTGCTTCCCCTCCCTTAAGGCCCCCTTCACATCGTATACCACTCCTGACATTACTGTATGTACAGTGATGTCAGGAGCTTCCCAATGCTGGAGTCCCCAGACAGAGCATCACAAATGCTCTACACGTGGACTTTGTCCCTGGGAAAGCTCCTGACATTACTGTCCATATATGTAGAGTAATTCACTGTAAAAAACAAATTTCTCGTAGTTTTCCCTTGAAACTAGAGCAAAATTCACTGTTTTGTATCTCAAAGGATGTATTGTATATATTACCATCTAAATGTGGTTACATTTGTTACATTGTTTTGTCATTTTGGCAACAATCTGCCTTATTTTACTAGTTCCTGTGCACATTACATTAACACCATTAAATGTAGTGTGGTAGATAAGGAATACAGATACTACCTATGCGGATGCAATGATCTCTATTTAATATTTCTATTTTTTCCTCCTCCTAGTTTTTATTCTTATCTTTTTAGATTTTCATATTTTTCTTTCACACCTTTAATATTTTTATTTTGATATTATTATTATTATTATTATTATTATTATTATATTCTTGATATTTTTGTATTTTTGATATATATTGTTTTTTATTATTTATTATTATTATTATTAGGTGAACTTATGTCAGTGTAGTGGATATATCTGTTTCTTCCACTCCTTTCTGATGCTTGTCAATCAGAGGTAACTGATTGGTCAGCGTCATACACTCCTCTGTACAACGCCCACTTGGTCTAAAGTAAAAGCACGCCCACTTGGGCATTAAGAAACTCATTAGCATAAAGCTAAAAATCGCTCATAAAGTGGTAAAAATTTATCATTTTTCTAAATAAAAAGCACTGCTTATGTAGGAGATGGGGCACTTATAATGTGGTGACAGAGTCTCTTTAAGGTCCCTAGGGGTCACTGCCGAGCAGTCGGCCGTGTGTGCTGGCGCCTCCGGGGAGGGAGACGCTGGCAAGAAGTCAGAGGTCAAGCTCGTCGGGAGGTGAGTGAAAGCGGCGGTTCTCGACCGTGGCCATTACAGTGTCCAATAAGTGGAAATTAATCAACAATAATATAAATACACAGGGCAGAAAGATCAATGATCTATTGTGACGGCATAATACCCGACGCAACATCCCAAATAGACTGCAGAATCTGTGCAGTACACTATAAGCAAATAGCACATATCACCTTTGATAAATACGATCTAAGGGTATGTTCACACGGCAGCGTCCGTTACGGCTGAAATTACGGTGCTGTTTTCAGGAGAAAACAGCACCGTAATTTCAGCCGTAATGGCATGTGCAGGCGTCTTTCGCTGCGTCCATTACGGACGTAATTGGAGCTGTTTTTCCATGGAGTCCATGGAAAACGGCTCCAATTACGTCTGAAGAAGTGACAGGCACTTCTTTGACGCGGGCGTCTTTTTTACGCGCCGCCTTTTGACAGCGGCGCGTAAAAAAAATGACCGTCGGCACAGAATATCGTAAGACCCATTCAAATGAATGGGCAGATGTTTGCCGACGCTTTTGAGCCTAATTTTCGGATGTAATTCGGGGCTAAAACGCCCGAATTACGTCCGTAAATAGTGTGTGTGAACCCAGCCTAATAGGGAAAGCTAGATAAAAAAGAAAATCTCACCCTTCGACATGTTGACCGTG
This sequence comes from Rhinoderma darwinii, assembly GCF_050947455.1. Classification (NCBI taxonomy): domain Eukaryota; kingdom Metazoa; phylum Chordata; class Amphibia; order Anura; family Rhinodermatidae; genus Rhinoderma; species Rhinoderma darwinii. The sequence goes on from NC_134698.1 coordinate 56,990,339, forward strand.
GCATGCGCCAAACAAGCAACCTCGGAGCGTGTTTCACTGCATCAGCAGCTTTGTCAGGCAGTTGAATATTTTAAAAAATAGGAGTATAAATATAATATAGGAAACAACTTATAATGAAGTGAATTATAAACAAACCTAAAAAAAGCAGTCAGTCGATTTCTATAATAAAATCTTTAATTAAGAAAACAACCCATAACCGTAGAGCACAAGTATGAAGGGGAATTTAATTTATTTTGTGAATGCTTTTTATTCAAAGAATGGAAATAAATTGGTTTACTCGCCATGTACATTTACTGTATATCATTTTTGCTAGGATAGGGTTGCAAACCATCAGTATATTCCTGGACTGTCTTAAAAATGTAGTACTTTTTTTTTCCATTAAAAAGGGCGCGTCCGAGTTGTTATGAAGCTGAAGGAGTTTGTGCAGGTTGTTGTGATCGTAATTCTCATCATTTTAGAGAAAATGCTGCTCATGTGTTCATATTAGTATCTCTGCTTTAGGGCAGATTCACACGAACGTTGCGTTTTTGCGCGCGCAAATTACGCAGCGTTTTGCGAGCGCAAAAAACATTTGACAGCTGCGTGTGTCATGCGTGTCTGATGCGCGGCTGCGTGATTTTCGCGCAGCCGGCATCATAGAGATGAGGCTTGTCGACGCCCGTCACTGTCCAAGGTGCTGAAAGAGCTAAATCTTTCAGCACCCTCGACAGTGAATGCCGAACACAACGGCGAAAAACCTGTAAAAAAAAAAGATAAAGTTCCCACTTACCGAGAACTTCCCGGCCGTTGCCTTGGTGACGCGTCCTTGGTGACGCGTCCTTGGTGACGCGCCTCTCTTGACATCGGGCCCCACCTCCCTGGATGACGCGGCAGTCCAAGTGACCGCTGCAGCCTGTGATTGGCTGCAGCCTGTGCTTGGCCTGTGATTGGCTGGAGCTGTCACTTGAACTGAAGTGTCATCCCGGGAGGTCGGACTGCAGGAAGGAGACAGGAGTAATCGGTAAGTTAGAACTTCGTTTTTTTTTACAGGTTCATGTATTTTGGGATCGCAAGTCACTGTCCATGGTGCTGAAACAGTTTAACTCTTTCAGCACCATGCACAGTGAATGTCTACCGACGTCGCGGACCGGAAATTTTTTTGCCGGGTTCGGCCAAAACGAGTTTGGCCGAACCCGGTGAAGTTAGCTTCGGTTGTCGGGGTTCACTCCGTTTGGATGCTTGGAAACAGAAAAGCACGTGGTGCTTTTCTGTTTCCATTCATCCTTTTGACAGCTCGTGCGCTGTTCGCACGGAAGTGCTTCCGTGCGACCTGCCTGGTTTTCACGCACCCATTGACTTCAATGGGTGCGTGATGCGTGAAATACGCAGAGTTATTGAACCTGTCGCGTATTTTGCGCAGCGAACAAACGCTGCGCAAAATACACGGACTGTGTGTACTGCCCCATAGACTTCTATAGGGCATTGCGTGCCGCGCGAAAACCACGCGCCCTACACGCTGCCAAATCACGCTCGTGTGAATCCCCCCTTATACATATATTCTTTATTATTTTTATGAACCATTATGGTTTGTATAGAAAAATGGAAAAAATCAGGTAGCCAACCCGGATATCGGTGTGGGTTTGACCACAGAGACCTCGGACAGGTGGATTAAATGCAACTTAGTGATGTGTATTGCTTACTGGGTGTTTTTTTTCTTCTTTTTTTTTTAGTGGTAGCTGCTCCGTTCTTGGCCACCGCTGGGTCGTGTAATCCCATAAATCCTACAGCGACTGCTGTGGGGCCTGAAAGCCAGTGTTTTAATGCCAGCCTCAATGTGATTCTCATAGACTTAGGCCTCATTTACACGAGCGTAATATACGCGCGTGCGACGCGCGTGCTTTTCACGCGTGTCGTACGCACCTATATTACTCTATGGGGGCATGCAGACAGTCCGTGAGTTTTGCTCAGCGTGAGTGCGCTGAAAAAAACTCACGACATGTTCTATAAATCTGCGTTTTTCGCGCATCACGCACCCATTGAAGTCAATGGGTGCATGAAAACCACGAAGGTCGCACGGAAGCACTTCCGTGCAAACTACGTGATTCGCGCAAGAGCTGTCAAACTGAATGTAAACAGAAAAGCACCACGTGCTTTTCTGTTTACAAACATCCGAACGGAGTGTCTTACAGATGACCGAACCGAAGTTTACCAGGTTCGGCCGAACTTGTTTTGACCGAACCCGGCAGGAGAAAGTCACTGGGCAGGGTGCTGAAAGAGTTAAACTGGTTCAGCACCCTGGATAGTGACTTCCGATTCCAATATACGTGAACGTGTAAAAAAAAAGTTCTGACTTACCGATAACTCCCGGCTTCTTCCTCCAGTCTGACCTCCCGGGATGACAATTCAGTCCAAGTGACAGCTGCAGCCAATCACAAGCCAAGCACAGGCTGCAGCGGTCACATGGACTGCCGCGTCATCAGGGGAGGTGGGGCCAGATGTCAAGAGAGGCGCGTCACCAAGGACACGTCACCAAGGACGCGTCACCAAGGCAACGGCCGGGAAGTTCTCGGTAAGTACGAACCTCTTTTTTTTTAAACAGGTTACTCGATATGGTGATCGGACTGCACTGTCGAGGGTGCTGAAAGAGTTACTGCCGATCAGTTAACTCTTTCAGCAATATGGACAGTGACTGACGTCGGCAGGCCTCATCTCTATGATGGCGGCTGCGCGAAAATCACGCAGCCGCGCATCATACACGGATGACACACGGAGCTGTCAAGTGCCTTTTGCGCACGCAAAACGCTGCATTTTTTACGCGCGCAAAACACACACGCTCGTGTAAATCAGGCCTTACATTGAGAAACTTCCCTCCGGTTCCTACAGCAGATGCTGAAGGATTTGAAGAGTCAGAATGGAGATAATGTGACCCAAAGGCGGCCTGGAATGTAGCGGATACAGGTTAATATAACACTCCCGTTAAGCCAATGCACATCACTACATTGCATTTAATAACATTTTCAAAGAGGGGAAAGGGAAATCCTAGGCATGTTTCTGCAAAAATTGCACTAGGAAAAACTTCTTTACACAGGAGGAATTTTTCGGTACTAATAGATTAAAGAGCATGTCTAACTAAAGATATTGATTGGACATCCCTCGAATCCTGTAAACCAGTGCTTCTCAAACTGTGAGGAATGCCTCTACATTAATTGCAAAATTGCAGCATACAATTTTATATGGGTCGGTTTTGGAAGATAGTATTTCTATCATACTCCTAGTGGTCTAGTGTCATTTGTGGTCAATATCTAAAGCCTCTGGTAGCCTAAGGCGATGAAGCAATGGTATAGATTATATATGGTTGTTATGGGTTAATATTTCATATCCCTGAAGGTCTATGGTGCTTAGTGGATGCCTTGCCTGATGACCTAGAAAGAGAGCTTCCTTTTCTTAAGTCAGCAGAACTTAACAAAAGATGACCTTCTATGAGTGCTGTTAAATGGCGTTCTTTATTATTTACCCAACACTTCAACTAATGTCAAAGTTCATTTTTCAATTGTACATTTGTAGAGTTTTATTTGAGAAAAGAACTCCGTAAAAGACTAAGACATTAAAGGCTATGTACTCCTTTGAGAATTGTATTTTTTTTTTTTACAATTAGGGCAAAGCCACACGTGGCGGAATTGCTCTTGAATTCTGCTGCGGACACTCCGCAGCGTTAATCCGCAGCGGAGCCGTTCCTCCATTGACTTCCACTTCTATTTAGTAGGGTTCGTTTAGACGAAGCGGAAAATTACGCTGCGGAGCATAGGCTGCGGTGCGGAATTTGGTGTCCGCAGCATGCAATGGATGTTGCGGAGTTGTGGCGGACTGGTTGCGGACTCATGGCGGAATTTCTCCATTGACTTCAATGGAGATTCTAATTTCCGCAATGAAGTCCGCAGCTGTCAGCTGTCATGCACATGTTATGTGTGCTGCGGATGCGTCTTGCTTTTTTGACATGACATTTCTTCATTCTGGCTGGACCTATGTATTTCTAGGTCTACAGCCAGACTGAGGAAGTCAATGGGGCTCCCGTAATTACGGGAGCGTTGCTAGGAGACGTCAGTAAATAGTCACTGTCCAGGGTGCTGAAAGAGTTAAGCGATCAGCAGTAACTGTTTCTGCACCCTGGACAGTGACTACCGATCCCAATATACAGCAACCTGTAAAAAAAATAGAAGTTCATACTTACCGAGAACTCCCTGCTTCTGTCTCCAGTCCGGCTTCCCAGGATGACGTTTCAGTCTAAGTGACGGCTGCAGCCAATCACAGGCTGCAGCGGTCACATGGACTGCCGCGTCATCCAGGGAGGTCGGGCTGGATGCCGAAAGAGGGACGCGTCACCAAGACAACGGCCGGTAAGTATGAAATTCTTTTACTTTCACTAGGGAAAGTGCTGTCCCTTCTCTCTATCCTGCACTGATAGAGAGAAGGGAAGCACTTTTACCGCAGTCCGCAGCAGCTAGTCCGCATCAATTTACTGCACATTTTGGGCAGATCCGCCTCAGAATCTGCAACGCAGATTCTGTGCGGCATTGATGCGGACAGTTGCAGAGGAAATCCGCCACGTGTGGGCATGCCCTTTGGGCAGATCCGCCGCAGAATCTGCAACGCAGATTCTGTGCGGCATTGATGCGGACAGTTGCAGAGGAAATCCGCCACGTGTGGGCATGCCCTTAAAATGTTTCAGTGTGATTGGTGCAACTTTGTAATTACAATTTATTCAAAATTATTTTAAAGTTTTCAGATACAGCTACTTTGTATCCTTTATACAGATCAGCTGTATCTGGCGCTGAAATCTGTATCTGTCAGGTGAGCAGCACTGACTGGTTCAGTGACAGGAGGTCCTGCGTGTCTCTGACACACAGGATCGAGCTGTTATTGATCACATCTAGATTCATAACTTACATGTGATCGATTACAGGTGGATCCTGCGTGGACCCACTGTCACTGAATCAGTCAGTGTTGCTGACCTGACAGATTCAAGTCTCAGCACAAGATACAGCTTCTCTATATACAAAATACAAAGCAGCTGTATCTCAAAAAGAAAAAAATATTTTTAATATAATGTAATTACAAAGTTGCACCAATCACACGGATACTTTTTTTTATTTAAAAAAAAAATAATTGTTTTCAAAGGTGTACATAGCCTTTAATAAACTGTTTATGTATATATGAGCTTTCTGAATATTAGTCAGCTCCATTATTTACTATACATATCCATCACCTGCTAACGTCTATTCCACAATTTACACTCATTAATAGTTAATCTTCTGCTAGAAAGGTATAACTGGAATTTCAATATGAAACTAAACAGTAGTCTGGCAACATGGCCTAGAATAGTGAGTGTAGTTTTAATTTTTGGTGATCTCTAAGGCTGTGTTCACACTGAGTTTTTTGCAGGAGGAAAATTCTGCCTCAAAATGCCATTTGGGATTTTGAGGCAGATTTTGTCCTTCCTGCATGTCGTTTGCTGCGATTTTCGCCGAATTTTTCGCAACGTTTTTCGCCCGTGGCCATTGAGTGCTACGGGCAAAATACTCAGCGAAATACGCTTTCTCTGCCTCCCAATGATATCAATGGGAGGTCAGAGGCGTAAACGCGTGAAGATAGGGCATGTCCCTTCTTTCTCCCGCGAGGCGGTTTTACCACTCGCGGGAGAAAGCCGGCCCGTCTCCCATTGAAATCAATGGGAGGCATTTTCGGCCGGTTTTTGACGAGTTTTGCGGAGCGGTTTCCGCTCCAAAAAGCTCGTCAAAATACTCAGTGTGAACAGGCCCTAAGTTTAAACTGAGTATTTTTACCGCACCACAAAACTCGTCCCAAACCGTCCGAAAATGCCTCCCATTGATTTCAATTGGAGGCCGAGGCGGTATTCTCCCGCGAGCGGTAAAACCGTCTCACAGGAGAAAGAAGGGACATGCCCTATCTAAGGGGGTTTACGCCTCTGACCTCCCATTGACATCAATGGGAGGCAGAGAAAGCGTATTTCGCAGAGTTTTATGCCCGCGGCACTCAATGGACGCAGGCGAAAAACGCAGAGAAAATCGGCGTAGAGGCAGAGGAAAATCTGCCTCAAACTTCCAAACGGAGTTTTGAGCCAGATTTTCCGCCTGCAAAAAACTCTGTGTGAACCCAGCCTAATTATAATAGGGAACTGCAGAAAATTCGGTTATTCTACCAATCAAAAACATATCAAGCCATTCTAACTAAATAAAAACCATACACTAAAATGAGAAACCATCAACATACCACCCATTAACAAGCTTACAAAATATATATCCAGAAAATTTTATAGATCCAAACTATTTATCAAACACTTTTCAATCCAAAAAACGTCTGACATATCGACCGTGTGAACATACCCTTATAGGTGTAAAATATACATGTTGATTCTTAATATTTAAAATGTAGTACTATAAAAATGAAATCCATTTATTACTATCACGCGCAAGCCATACACTTGGTAGAGGGCAAGAGCATATGGATATTTGGAATTGGTAGTCCCCATTTACTGCATTTAATTATGCTGCAGTGGTCTATAATTCTACTCCTTTAATGGCTACTGGTCTCTAGAACACTCTGGATTGACTCTCCAGCTGTTGCAAAACTATAACTCCCAGCATGTCCTGGCAGACTGCAGCTATTAGCATTTAAACAAAAGAGAAAAGACGGAGCATACAAGCCATATATGTATAAAAAAATATAATTTTTTTTATTGATCACATAATTTTGGACAAACATCATATAAAAAAGGTACACAAAGGACAAGAAGACTCTATAATGTTCCAGTTTGAACATGGGAGGCAGACTACTATTATATAGGAGGAAGCACACAGCGAAACGTGCGTTGGGGTCCGTTGCATGGTATCCAGACTTCCATGAGCACTAATATGGGTAAGGTTTTTGAAGGGTGAGGGGGGAAAACAAATCTTTCTGTGACTTACTGTCCCTCCTATATAATTGTGTGAAATTTAGTTGACTATTATGTCTGTACTTAACTGATATTATATGATGATTCAGTGTTCACAGACTCTCCCAGCACCCATCCTCTACACTCCTATTTTTAGGATGTATTACATATTCCCCTAAAACCCTAGGGAGTCTGCCTCCCATGTTCAAACTGGAACATTGTAGATTCTTCTTATCCTTTTTGTACCTTTTTTATATGATGTTTGTCCAAAATTATGTGATCAATAAATATTGTTATATTTTTTATACATATATGGCTTGTATGCTCCGTCTTTTCTCTTTTGTTTAAATATATACTTAGGAGTGGCCTTTGTTTCAACCAAGGGAGAACGCTTTATCTATAGCAGTATCTAGCCCATTATTTGAATTGCATTAGGAGTTTTATGCAAATGAAGCTATTAGCATGCTGAGAGTTGTAATTTTGCTACAGCTAATAGCCACAGGCGAAGGGAACTTCCTTAAAGGGAATGTGTTGCCAGCAAAACATGTTTTTTTTTTATTTAGTTAAACAATTAGTGTGTAGGTGATTAAACATTGTTCTAATTTTTTATTTTTTTTCACGAGTCAGAAAATATTATAAATTGGATTCAATTGGATTCTAATTTATAATATTTTCCATTGCTGGTCACTAGATGGAGCCATTCCCAAAATTGCAGCATTGCATGTGGTAAAGCAACCACATTGCTTTATGCTGCAAAATTGGGTAAAAATCCCTCGCTCTAGTGAGCTCTCAGAATCCCCCCTCCTTTATCCTGGCTAGTGCCGGGAGAAACGAGGGGTTTGAACGGTCTAACCTCCTACACTGTGTGTCGCCATTTTTTGAACTAACACACAGTGTAGTAGGTTTACATACAGTAGTAAACACACACTGAAACACAAACATACATAGAAATCCCTTACCTGCTCCAGTCGCCGCCGCTCCCTCCGGTCCATCCCCTCCGTCTGCTGCCGCTGCTCCATGTGCACAAGTCCGGAAGCCGCGACCGGAAGTAGTAATATTACTGTCCGGCCGCGACTTCCGGTCCACAGGAAAATGGCGCCGGACGGCGCGCATTTCAAATTGAACTGTGTGGGAGCGGCGCATGCGCCGTTCCCACACAGCGGCGTACATGATAGTGGATGGAACGGGCCCCGTTCGCAGTCCCTATGGGACTGGAGCTGCCGTATTCCATGTCTGTATGTGTCGTTAATCGACACATACAGAAATGGAAAAAAAAATGGCAGCCCCCATAGGGAAGAAAAAGTGTAAAAATAAAAAAAAGTAACACACAAACACACAAATTAATCCAAACGTTTTTAATAAAGCACTAACATCTTTAACATATTAAAAAAAAAATTGTGGTGACACTGTTCCTTTAAAGAATCCTAATACATTGGTAAGCGTCTGACGTGAAAGAAGATAAATCAAGACAGAAAAGGTTGAGTAAATTTATCCTCCTAAATGGTGCCTTGTTAAACATAAAAAAAATGTACTTTAAAATCCTCTCATTAAAGCGGCTGCCTCACAAAACCACATGTATCCCCTATTCACAGGATAGGGGATGCATGTGTGATCGCTAGGAGTCCCACCGCTGGGACCCCCAGCGATAAGGAGAATGGGGAACCGAGAGTCTCCTGAAATGGTCCAATAAATAAGCCAAGAGGGTAATAAACTGACCCATTAACACTATTGCATTTTTTTGTATTCTAAACCACGTATGCTAACAAAGGCTTGGCCAGAGGGCTGAGAGACACAATGAAAAGCAATGTTTGCAAATATTAGCTGTGGGTACATAAATGTATTCTGCTGAAATCAATCTATATACCGGAATTGTAGGCCCGCAGGCGTATAGCCACTGGGCCTGAGACTGTGGCGGTTATAGTGGTTAATAAAAGTGTTGTTTAGGCTAGGGGAGTGTTTTGCTAAAGTATTAGACAATGAGAAGAATGGAATAATATGACACAGGCATAGGAAAGGAGTATGAGCGGTTCTGCTGCCCTTCTTTTTAACAAAACCCTATGTTGCAATCAGGCCGGGTTTACACGAGCGTGTGCGTCTTGCGCACGCAAAAAAACGCGGCGTTTTGCCTGCGCAAAAGGCACTTAACAGCTCCGGGTGTCAACCCCGTATGATGCGTGGCTGCATGATTTTCGCGCAGCCGCCATCATTATGACACTCCGTTTGGATGTTTGTAAACAGAAAAGGATGTGGTGCTTTTCTGTTTACATTCATAGTTTGCAAGCTGTTGCGCGAATCACGCTCGTCCCACGGAAGTGCTTCCGTGTGGCATGCGTGATTTTCCCGCACCCATTGACTTCAATGGGTGCGTGATGCGCGAACAACGCACAAATATAGGACATGTCGTGAGTTTTACGCAACGGACTCACATTGCGCAAAAATCACGGACTGTCTGCACTGCCCCATAGACTAACATACACTACCGTTCAAAAGTTTAGGGGAGAAATTTCCTTATTTTTGCAAGAAAAGCACAGCTTTTTTCAATGAAGATAACATTAAATGAATCAGAAATACACTCTATACATTGTTAATGTGCTAAATGACTATTCTAGCTGCAAACGTCTGGTTTTTAATGCAATATCTACATAGGTGTATAGAGGCCCATTTCCAGCATCCCTCACTCCAGTATTCTAATGCAATGCATGGCTGTAATTGCTGCAAATGGAGCATTCTTTGACGAAAGCAAAGTTTGAAGGAGAAAATTATTATTTGAAATAAAAATCAATGTCTTGACTATATTTTCTAGTGATTTTGCAACTCATTTGATAAATATACACTACCGTTCAAAAGTTTGGGGTCACCCAGACAATTTTGTGTTTTCCATGAAAACTCACACTTATATTTATCAAATGAGTTGCAAAATGACTTGAAAATATAGTCAAGACATTGACAAGGTTAGAAATAATGATTTTTATTTCAAATAATAATTTTCTCCTTCAAACTTTGCTTTCGTCAAAGAATGCTCCATTTGCAGCAATTGCAGCATTGCAGACCTTTGGCATTCTAGCTGTTAATTTGCTGAGGTAATCGGGAGAAATTTCACCCCATGCTTCCAGAAGCCCCTCCCACAAGTTGGATTGGCTTGATGGGCACTTCTTGCGTACCATATGGTCAAGCTGCTCCCACAACAGCTCTATAGGGTTGAGATCTGGTGACTGCGCTGGCCACTCCATTACAGATAGAATACCAGCTGCCTGCTTCTTCCCTAAATAGTTCTTGCATAATTTGGAGGTGTGCTTTGGGTCATTGTCCTGTTGTAGGATGAAATTGGCTCCAATCAAGCGCTGTCCACAGGGTATGGCATGGCATTGCAAAATGGAGTGATAGTCTTCCTTATTCAAAATCCCTTTTACATTGTACAAATCTCCCACTTTACCAGCACCAAAGCAGCCCCAGACCATCACATTACCTCCACCATGCTTGACAGATGGCGTCAGGCACTCTTCCAGCATCTTTTCAGTTGTTCTGCGTCTCACAAATGTTCTTCTGCGTGATCCAAACACCTCAAACTTCGATTCGTCTGTCCATAACATTTTTTTCCAATCTTCCTCTGTCCAATGTCTGTGTGCTTTTGCCCATATTAATCTTTTCCTTTTATTAGCCAGTCTCAGATATGGCTTTTTCTTTGCCACTCTGCCCTGAAGGCCAGCATCCCGGAGTCGCCTCTACACTGTAGACGTTGACACTGGCGTTTGAAATGAAGTCTACTATTTAATGAAGCTGCCAGTTGAGGACCTGTAAGGCGTCTATTTCTCAAACTAGAGACTCTAATGTACTTGTCTTGTTGCTCAGTTGTGCAGCGGGGCCTCCCACTTCTCTTTCTACTCTGCTTAGAACCTGTTTGTGCTGTCTTCTGAAGGGAGTAGTACACACCGTTGTAGAAAATCTTCAGTTTCTTGGCAATTTCTCGCATGGAATAGCCTTCATTTCTAAGAACAAGAATAGACTGTCGAGTTTCACATGAAAGCTCTCTTTTTCTAGCCATTTTGAGAGTTTAATCGAACCCACAAATGTAATGCTCCAGATTCTCAACTAGCTCAAAGGAAGGTCAGTTTTATAGCTCCTCTAAACAGCAAAACTGTTTACAGCGGTGCTAACATAATTGCACAAGGGTTTTCAAGTGTTTTCTAATCATCCATTAGCCTTCTAACACAGTTAGCAAACACAATGTACCATTAGAACACTGGAGTGATGGTTGCTGGAAATGGGCCTCTATACACCTATGTAGATATTGCATTAAAAACCAGACGTTTGCAGCTAGAATAGTCATTTAGCACATTAACAATGTATAGAGTGTATTTCTGATTAATTTAATGTTATCTTCATTGAAAAAAAACTGTGCTTTTCTTGCGAAAATAAGGAAATTTCTAAGTGACCCTAAACTTTTGAACGGTAGTGTAAGTGTGAGTTTTCATGTAAAACACAAAATTGTCTGGGTGACCCAAAACTTTTGAACGGTAGTGTAGGTCCGTACGACACGCGTGAAAATCACGGGCATTGCACAGACGTATTACACGTTCGTCTAAACAAGCCCTCAGTTTAAAATCCTCATTATCATCTTTTGGCAATAACTTGTCTGCTATCCTGGACCGGTAGGAGCTGGAGCAAATAATCCACCTGCGCCTGCAGGATGAAGGCTCCGTCTAGCTGCAGTCCTGCTATTCCAGCTCGCTCTCCCATCCTTCCCGCTCAGCTATCACCGTCCACTGCGGTGAGTACTCGCTCTGTGTCTTTCAGACGTGGGGCGCATGGCCAGTTTATGTCCCAGCTGTTTGCTTCGCGTTACCTACCAACTCTGTTGCAGATCACACTGTTGGCGGCGGTGGCTACAATTGTAGATGTAGTCGCTCCGTCTTCTGGCATTACCTCTCCCTCCAGCCTGGGCCTGGCGAGACCCTAACCAGTGGCCGTGTGAAGTTCCGCCATGCACGCCACCGCACACCTGTCATTTACCGCTGCCACCACTGTGGATCTACCTAGGGGGTTCCCCTTCCCCCAGCATATAGGAATAGGTCTGTTTTGACTGCTACTGTGGTTGTCTGACCATCCCCAGGCCATGACTAGTGGGGACTGGCACGACACTTCCCTTCCCCCTCTGGTGGAAGGTGCTGAATTTTTGTTAGGTGACCGTGGGGATGATCTCTTTCCCTGCGAATAGGAGAAAGCTCAGATAAGGCCCCCGCCTCCTTCAGTTACTAATGTCCCTTTAATTACACCTGGAGCTTTGGGCCCGGAATTTTTTTTAACAGAGGATCGTCCACGATCCCCTTCCCTCTATTTGAGAGCTAGCACCCGTGAGAGACGTTCTCGTTCCCGCCATGGACGCTCATCTAGGCATAGGTCTTCCCGCCGTTCATGTCGGCACCGCTCTCGGCAGAGTTCACCTTCATCATCCGGATCCACGTCACCGAGTTCCCGCACTGTCTCGTCTAACAGTGGCAGTCCATCGCGTTGTCACGACAGGCGACGCCATCACAATTCATCCTTTCCCAGGAATCGGTCAGTCAAACTTATGGAAGTTCCAGTGATCAAGGCTGTCCCTGCATCTCCTCCACCATCTAATACAATTTTATTTTGTGTTTGCCGATTGGTAGTTCCATTTTCTGTTTCTACTTCGAGGTTTTTAGTTCTTTACATCCGCGCAGCCAGTCACCTCCCGTAACACCCAGTTGAGAAAAGTATTATTTAGATATTTTGATGGCCCTGCTACTACTGATCGTTGACCGTTTTTGCTCGATTCCTTTTGTTTCTTAGCGTTTCGGGGTCCCCCTTTCTGTGGAAAAGACAGAGTTTATTGAAATAGACTTGTCCACGATGGATTTCTGCTTGCCAGGAGATAAAGTTGAAAAGTTTTTTGGCATTGGCTATTGCAGCAAAGAAATTGCAACTTAGTCAAGTACAGTCGCTATTGGGTTTGTTGGTTTTCGCTAGTAGAGTTATGCCCATGGGCCGAATTTCTCGCGCCGTCTGTCTCTTGCTACTGCAGGGATCCTTGCACCTTCCCATTACCTTCATATTACGTCCGCTATTAGGTGTGATTTGCCGGTGTGGCACACCTTCCTGGCAGATTATAACGGCGGATTATAACTCCATACTTGTTGTAGATGTGTTAACTGTTTCAAATCAAGATATGTAATCATTTACGAATGCGTTGAGCAGTCTGGGTTTTGGGGCATTGTTTGGTTCCTCATGGAGGGCAGCACATTGGCCGTAATCGTGGCGTTTACATGGTTGGAGTAGTTACTTGACACTTCTTAACCCCTTAAGAACGCAGCCCTGTTTGGGCCTTAAGGCTCAGAGTCCGTTTTTCAAAACTGACATATTTCACTTTATGTGGTAATAACGTCGGAATGCTTAAACCTATCCAAGCGATTCTGAGATTATTTTCTCGTGAGACATTGGGCTTCATGTTAGTGGTAAATTTTGGTCTCTATATGCAGTGTATATTTGTGAAAAATTGCAAAATTTTGAGAAAATTTTGAAAATATTGAATTTCTCTGAATTTAAATGCATCTGCTTGTAAAACAGATGGTTATACTCCCCAAAATAGTTACTAGTTCACATATCCCATATGTCTACTTTAGATTGGCATCGTTTTTTTGAACATTTTTTATTTTTCTTGGACGTTACAAGACTTAGAACATAAACAGCAATTTCTTATATTTTTAAGAAAATTTCAAAAGCCTTTTTTTTAAGATACCTGTTCAGTTCTGAAGTGGCTTTGAGGGGCCTATGTATTAAAAATCCCCATAAAACACCCCATTTTAAAAACTAGACCCCTCAAAATATTCAAAGCAGCATTTAGAAAGTTTTTTAAACCTTTAGAAATTTCACAGGAATTAAAGCAAAGTGGAGGTGAAATTTGCAAATTTCATTTTTCTTGCTGAATTTCAATTTTATTCAATTTTTTTTTCTGTAACACAGAAGGTTTTACCAGAGAAACACTACTAAATATGTATTGTCCAGATTCTGCAGTTTTTAGAAATGTCCCACATGTGGCTCTACTGCGCTCGTGGAATAAAACACAAGCCCTAGAATCAAAGAAGCACCTAGTGCATTTTGGGGCCTCTTTTATATTAGAATATATTTTAGGCAGCATGCCAGGTTTGAAGAGGTGTTGAGGTGCGAAAACAGTAGGAATCCCCCAAAAATGATCCCATTTTGGAAACTACACCCCTCAAGGAATTCATGTATGGTTGTTGTTACCATTTTGACCACACAGTTTTTTCACAGCACGTATTTGAATTGGACTGTGAAATTTAACAAATGAAATGTTTTCCAATAAGATGTCATTTTTTATAAAATGTCTTATTTTTACAAGAAATAAAATACCCCATTTTGTTCCCCAATTTGTCCTGAGTGCGGCAATACCCCATTTGTGGTGACAAAACTCCTTCTGAGCCCTCCCATGGGCCCAAACGGCAAAGTAGCGCTATGTGTTTGTTGGAGTCCAGATTTTGCTGGATTGGTTTTCGAGTGCCATGTCGCATTTGCAGAGCCCCAGAGGTATCAAAGCAATGGAAACCCACCAGAAGTGACCCCATTTTGGAAACTACACCCCTCAAGGAATTAATTTATGGTTGTGGTTACCATTTTGACCGCACAGTTTTTTCACAGCACGTATTTGGATTGGGCTGTGAAATTAAAAAAATGTAATTTTTTTCCAATAAGATGTAATTTTTGATCAAAATTTCCTATTTTCACAGGGAACAAAATACCCCATTTTGTTGCCCAATTTGTCCTGAGTGCGGCAATACCCCTTTTATGGTGATAAACTGCCGTTTGGGCCCATGGGAGGGCTCAGAAGGAAAGGAGCGCTATGTGTTTGTTGGAGTCCAGATTTTGCTGGATTGGTTTTCGGGTGCCATGTCGCATTTGCAGAGCCACAGAGGTATCAAAGCAATAGAAACCCACCAGAAGTGACCCCATGTTGGAAACTACACCCCTCAAGGAATTGATTTATGGTTGCTGTGACCATTTTGACCGCACAGTTTTTTCACAGCACGTATTTGAATTGGGCTGTGAAATTAAAAAAATTTAATTTTTTCCAGTAAGATGTCATTTTTGATCAAAATTTCTTATTTTGGCAGGGAACAAAATACCCCATTTTATTGCCCAATTTCTCCTGAGTGCAGCAATACCCCATTTGTGGTGATAAACTGCAGTTTGGGCCCATGGGAGGGCTCAGAAGGAAAACACCACCAATTGGCCTACTGCAGATTTTCTGGTGCTAAGTCATGTATGCAGAAGCTCCTGAGGTACCAGTGCAGTTGAAACCCCCGAGAAGTGACCCCATTTTAAAAACGACACCCCTTAAGACATTCATCTAGAGGTGTAGTGAGCATTTTGACCCCACAGGTATTGTGTAAAAGATAATGCGCAGCAGATGGGGCAGTGTGAGATTTGCAATTTTCTATAAATCTATGCCATTTCAGTGTCCGATATAGTGTGGCCAGCATGTGCCACCGGAGATATACACCCCATAAACTGTAATGTGGGTTCTCCCAGGTACGGCAACACCCTACATGTGACTATTATTAGCTGCCTGGGCACACAGCAGGGCTTAGCAGGGAAAGATGAGGGGGATAAGCTGTGCGGAGTGCATCAGGGTGGATGAAAAATCTAAGGGATGTATGATAAATTTTAAAGAGGCTCTGTCACCAGATTTTGCAACCCCTATCTGCTATTGCAGCAGATAGGCGCTGCAATGTAGATTACAGTAACGTTTTTATTTTTAAAAAACGAGCATTTTTGGCCAAGTTATGACCATTTTCGTATTTATGCAAATGAGGCTTGCAAAAGTACAACTGGGCGTGTTGAAAAGTAAAAGTACAACTGGGCGTGTATTATGTGCGTACACCGGGGCGTGTTTACTACTTTTACTAGCTGGGCTTTCTGATGAGAAGTATCATCCACTTCTCTTCAGAACGCCCAGCTTCTGGCAGTGCAGATCTGTGACGTCACTCACAGGTCCTGCATCGTGTCGGCACCAGAGGCTACAGATGATTCTGCAGCAGCATCAGCATTTGCAGGTAAGTAGCTACATCGACTTACCTGCAAACGCCGATGCTGCTGCAGAATCATCTGTAGCCTCTGGTGCCGACACGATGCAGGACCTGTGAGTGACGTCACAGATCTGCACTGCCAGAAGCTGGGCGTTCTGAAGAGAAGTGGATGATACTTCTCATCAGAAAGCCCAGCTAGTAAAAGTAGTAAACACGCCCCGATGTACGCACATAATACACGCCCAGTTGTACTTTTACTTTTCAACACGCCCAGTTGTACTTTTGCAAGCCTCATTTGCATAAATACGAAAATGGTCATAACTTGGCCAAAAATGCTCGTTTTTTAAAAATAAAAACGTTACTGTAATCTACATTGCAGCGCCTATCTGCTGCAATAGCAGATAGGGGTTGCAAAATCTGGTGACAGAGCCTCTTTAAAACACTCTTTCATACAGAGCCATTGTTTTTCGGGACATGTGTCACATTGATATATTGTGTCCTCCCTTATCCCCCTCTTATAGCAGACTTTGCACCTCTTTTGACTTTTTCCCTTCTTGCCAGTTTGGGGAACTTCTTCTGGAAAGTGTTGCCCTGGTACGATGCATGTGGCCTCGCTTCCAGAAGTACTGGGTGCCCCCTTCTTGGTCCCTAAAGATTAGGTTCTTGATAATGATGTGCATGGCCAGCTTCTTATACCACACCGCATGGCGCTGTAGGGCTTCAGGACTTGATCTGATAAGTCCACCTCTCCCATGTACCTATTGTAGTCCAGGATTCAGTCTGGTTTGGGGGTCTCTGTACTGGTACCTCGTACAGGTACATGGGTACTGGTGTGGGCATGTATTGTTGTCAATACAAGGACATCTCTCTTGTCTTGTACTTGACACACAATATGTTGCTGCTAGAATGTGCCCTGCTCTCACCCCTTCTTGTTTGCCCAAGCAGTGTCTTAGGGAGGCCTCTCAGATTTCTTCTAGCCATGCCGCATGCCGCAGGACTGGAAGCGAGGCAGTTGAAGAGTGGGACGTTGGTATAAAAATTATCCAGGTAGAGGTGGTAACACTGGTCCAGCAATGGGTGCACCAAATCCCACACAATTTTTGCATTAATTCCCAGTAAGGGGGGAGGGGGCATTCTGGGGGCTGAATACTGGTGTCCTTCCCTTCATATATCCTAAATTTGTGGGTATACCCTGATGCACTCTCTCACAGCTTATACAACTTCACGCCATACCTTGCCCTCTTACGCGGCAGGTACTCGCGGAATTGAAGCCTCCCTTTAAAATCTACCAAGGACTCATCAATAGAAATACACTTCTTGGGGTGTATGCTTGGGAAAACCGGGCACTGAAACGGACTGATAGGGGTCTCCGTTTATACAAACGGTCAAAACTGGGGCCATCTCGGGGGTGGGCACTGCTCATTATCAGTATAATGTAAGAAGCGAAGTATTGCCTAATTTATTTATTTTTTTAGGTTCCAGTTCAGTTCTGAAGTTGCTTTGAGGGGCCTATATTTTAGACACCCCTATGAAACACCCCATTTTAGAAACTAGACCCCTCAAAGTTTTTGCAACAGCATTTAGAAAGTTTATGAACCCTTTAGGTGTTTCACAGGAACTTAGAGCAAAGTAGAGGTGAAATTTACATTTTTTTTTTTGGTCACAAAATCCTTTTTATACCATTTTTTTCTATAACACAAAAGGTTTTACCAGAGAAACGCAACTCAATACGTATTGCCCAGATTCTGCAGTTTTGAGAAATATTCCGCATGTGGCCCTAGTGCGGTAATGGACTGAAGCACCGGCCTCTGAAGCAAAGGAGCACCTAGCGGATTATGAGACCTCCTTTTTATTAGGCACCATGTCCGGTTTGAAGAGGTCTTGTGGTGCGAAAACAGTGGAAACCCCCCAACAGTGACCCCATTTTGGAAACTAGACTCCTTGAGGAATTCATTGTACTTTTCATGGGGTGCATGCGACTTTTTGATCCGTTTTCATTCTATTTTTAAGTGGCGTGGTGACTAAAAAACAGCAATTCTACTATTGTTTTTTTATTCTATTTTTTTACAGCGTTCACCGTGCGCTATAAATGACACATTCACTTTATTCTGCGAGGCGATAAGATTACGGTGATACCGGATGTTTATAGTTTTTTTTGTCTTATGCCGTTTGCACAATAAAATACATTTTGTAAAAAATCATTTACTTTTTGTGTTACCTTATTCTAAGAGACATAACTTTTTTATTTTTCCATCAATAAAGCCGTGCAAGGACTTATTTTTTGCGTAACGTACTGTAGTTTCAATCATTACCATTTTTAGGTACATGCGACTTTTTGATCTCTTTTTATTCCATTTTTTGGGAGGTGAAGTGACCAAACAATTGTGATTCTGGTACGGTTTATTATTATTTTCTTTTACGGCGTTCACCGCGCGGGATATACATAACGAAATAATTTTGTAGTTCAGGCCATTACGAACGTGGCGATACCAATTATGTATAGTTTATTTGTTTGTTTATATATTTTTATTAATAATAAATGACTGATAAGGTAAAAAGGGGGATTTTTACTTTTAATACTTTTATTTTCTTATTTTTACACATCTTTTTTTTACTTTTTTTTTTCTTTATTACTTTGTCCCACTAGGGGACTTGAGGGCAGGAGGCCCTGATCGCAATTCTAATACACTGCATTACATGCGTAGTGCAGTGTATTAGAACTGTCAGCTACTCAGTGACAGCAAGCATAGTGGGTCCTGACTTTGTCAGGACCCACTAGGCTTCCGTCGATCGCATAGCCGGACGCCATTGTTTGGTGTCCGGTTGCCATAGTCACCATCGCCGGCCGCTATCGTGTAGCAGGCCGGTGATGACAGCTTAACCCCTAAAAAGCCGCGATCTCTATTGAACGCGGCTTTTAAGGGGTTAATCAGCGTGGACACTGCGATCGGTCCCCGCTGTAGGAGCTGTGACAGCTGCTGTACGAGACAGCAGCTGTGACAGCTCCTGTATGTGTCGGGAGGACGGCCGAAATGGCCGTTACTCCCGTGACGTACTATTCCGTCATGGAGCGCGAACGGGGCGGTTTCCATGACGGAATAGTACGTCACTGAGCGTTATGGGGTTAAACTGTTTCCTATCATAGTTGCTGTTGAATTGTGGGGGATAGGATGTCTAATTCATCTATGCTTTTTTGGTCCAACAATTCCAGTGTTGTACATGCCATTAGCCATTTTACTTCCTCCTCTGTGCCTGTAGTGGTTCTGCTTAGATGTCTGGTGTTTCGATGCCTTTAGAGTAACATTCAGTTTGGAAATCGCCACATACCTGGGGTTCAGAATAGGATCGCTGACACTCTCTCTCGCTTCGATTGGCAGGTGTTTCGTTCACTTTGCCCGCAGGCGGAATTGGAAGGGACCAGACGCCCTTTGGAGGATGCTGGATCTCAATTGGTCCCCCTCGTGAGATCTTCCTTTGCCTCTTCCACCTGGGCAGCCTATGGTAAAGTGTGGAATTAATGGTTGGAAGTGGTGGGCGATAGGGACATTGGTCCTGAGGAACAACCACGGTTGTCAATTGTGTTGGAGTATTTATCGTGCTTGCTCATTCGCGGTGACTCTGGCTTGGCAGTCCAACAGCAACTCGCAGGGTTAGCGTACTTATTATGGGGTTGAGGCGTGGCTTGGACATGGCGCTGACCAGACGTGCTGCTTGAGAGCTCCGTTCCTGCACTTCCATAACCCGCTCATAAGCATACTATAAAGACACACTTCAACCTACCTAATGGTCAGGAAATCTTAGGCAACCACGGGGACTCCATACTGTACGAGGCAGATGTCTTCAGCCGGCTCCATTCAAAGATTCCTCACTGACGCTGCTGCCGGGCCGTCTCCCAAGATGGCGCCGCTGGAGGGGAGACGAACTGGAACAGGATTCCCGCTTGCAGAGGAGTCTTCTTCGGGGGTTGCCGCTGCAGCATCAGGTACCGACAGTACCCCCTCTTCGGTCTCTGGCTCCCTGGGTCCGTTTCCTTCCCTGCAGGTGGGGGTGGAGATGGGTCCTTCTGGAACTGTCATGGCGCTTCCCGCTCCGTCCTGCTCGCCACGTGGTGTTAGTCATGGCACCCGGGTCTCTACTTCCTCATCCTCTGGCAGGCTGGGGTCTGCATCGATGCCTGCTTCTCCTCGGGATTTGGATCTACATTCCTCTCCCCACAGTGTTGGCTCTGCTAGCATGGGAGATGATTTACAGGGCCTGAGACAACAGCTCGCCACATTGCCCACTAAACAGGACATGGAGTGTTATGTGAATCGTCTTGAGATGACCTATAAATCTGAGATACAGGCTCTTACGACTAATGTCTCTCAATTATCCGATCAAGTTCAGCGCATAGAAGGCGACGTTTCCACTGTTACACAGCAGCAAGTCTCTCATGCAGAACGGCTGGATCATCACTCCCAGCAGATTCATGCTCTATTTAACCTGGCTGAAGATCATGAGAATCGGAATCGCCGTAACAATATTCGGCTCCGGGGTATTCCTGAGGATATATCTTCGGGGCAACTCATACCTGTCTTACAGTCCTTGTTTAACTCCCTGCTGGAGCGTCCTGCTGATGATCCATTGGAGCTGGATAGGGCTCACAGGACTCTTGGCCCTCGTAACCCGGATCCTGATAGGCCTAGAGATGTGCTATGCCGTGTCCATTTTTTCTCTCTAAAGGAGCAGATCATGAGGAAGGCCCGAGATAAAGGAGAAGTCTTATTACAAGGGGTCAAGATCCAGTTGTTATCCGATTTGTCCAAGATGACCCTGGACAAACGCAGAGTGCTTCGTCCTTTACTGGATGTGCTGAGAGAGCATGAGATCTCCTATTCCTGGGGTCACCCCTTCCAGCTACAGGTTCGCAGGGACGGGACATTGCTGAGTGTTCGAGACCCAGGAGATGTCCCGGACTTCTGTGCTGCCCTCCAGGTGCCGAGAGTTTCCTTGCCTGATTGGCCGTATGTCCCTCTACCACCACAGCGTCCAAGGACACGCCGGCGTGGTCGTTCTCCCGCTTCTCCTATGGGTCGTCCTGGTGGGCAACGTGCTGATCCGCTGTGATTTCGTCTGGATGTTTTTTTTTTTGTAGGCCAGCACTCGGCTTAGGCCTGTTAAGTTCAATTGTTACTGCTTATATCTTGGGAGGTGAAAGTCTGATGTGCTCATGTAATACTCTGTTATACTGGTTCTTTCGCTCTGGGCAGGGGCTGCAGGTGATCAGATAGGCCATTTGCCCGTGATTAATTAATGTTCCTCAGCCGCCAGTCCTACTGCACTATGTATGTTCTGTGATTATCTACGTTTTTACTAATTACATGCCTGTATACTTGTGCGGTAACTGTGTAAATTTCCGGGAATGTATTGTTATGCTGGCATCTCTGTTCGATCCTGACCTAATATCAGCCATTACTTCACTTTCTCGTGATATTGAGCTAATTGCCTTGATCTTCTTTCCATTCATGTTTTGGTTCTAAGATGTGTGATATTTGCACTGGGTTGGGGGGTGCGGGGCGCTGGCTAGACCTTGTCCTGACACTTCTCCTCTTAGGGACTCACTGGTTATATCCGGTGTATATTGGATTGTTTCTCCTTGAGTAGCTCAAGGAGTGGGTGATTATTTCACCTGTCTGTTTGTCTTTGTTGTCGGGTCTCCCTTCCTTGTTTGTCCTGTTGCTGTTCGTCTCGCCTCTGCTTAGTGCATTGCTCTACGAGTTCCTTCAGTGAGAGGTGACAATGGCACAATTGAAGGTTTGTACCTTTAATGCTAGGGGGCTTAATGTCCCAGAAAAACGCTCACAAATTTTATATAACATGCATAAAGAGCGGGTACATATTTTGTTCCTACAAGAGACCCACTTTCAGGCGGGCCATACGCCACAGTTCACGAATCGATATTTTCCGGCCTGGTTCCACAGTACCAACCCGGAATCCAAGTCCAAGGGTGCCAGTATATGTATTCATAAGTCACTCTCTTATAAAATTCTTGATGTTATGGTTGACCCGGATGGTCGATATGTTTTTCTCAAGCTATCCATACGTAATAACATCTTTACTCTGGCTAATATGTACCTCCCCAATAAGGACCAGCCACGAGTGGGCCGATTGTATTTAAGGAAATTGGAGGAGTTCACTGAGGGCGTTTTAATTGTTGGAGGTGATTTTAATCTGACTTTCGATTCCAGACTTGACACCTCTTATTTCTCCCCACTGCATAACATGTACAGTAGGATAGACGCTTTTTTGATTAGCCGCCACTTGCTTACCTGGCATCCTACCTCTGACGTGGGCCCTATGGTTTGGTCGGATCATGCCCCTGTGTTTCTGAATCTCACATTTCCTAACTCGTTGCCTAATTTCCAATCCTGGAAACTTAATGACAATTTGTTGCGGGATGCAGTATGCGTGTCGGCCATTAAAGATTCACTTACCGGTTTCTTTGAGGTTCATGAACATGAAGCTACTCCCTTGCCACTCCAGTGGGAGGCACTGAAGTGTGTCATTCGAGGGGTACTAATACAAAATGGGGCACGATTGAAGCGCGAAAAGGGGTTTGCTATTGCACGTCTCTTGATTCAGATACGGGATCTGGAATCCCGTCATAAACAGGTCCCATCCTCACAGATTTTTGCGGAGCTCACTACAGCGAGAGAATCCTTGCGTTCTTTGATAGACCAGTCACACGCTCGGTTCAGGGATCGGATGCGTAAGCACTCCTACGAACATGCGGATAAATGCGGTAGGTCTCTGGCGGCACGGATACTGCATCCCCGCACACAAGCGTCATATATTCCTAAAGTCTCATCTCCCTCGGGCGGTGAGGGTCATGACCCGCTTGGTATTACTGACTGCTTTAAACACTATTACTCGGCGCTATACAATATTAAAGGACAATTTCATGATATGCAGGCGGAGGCGTTACGGGATAAAATAGACCGTTATGTTCATGATACTGCGTTGCCGACCTTGGAGGAGGGGGTGGCTTTGGAGCTTGAGGAGGATTTTTTGGAAGCTGAAGTGGAGCGTGCTATTGGAGAGTAACCCTTGGGCAAGAGCCCGGGGCCCGATGGGTTTAATAATAAATTTTATAAGGCATTTAAAGATCAATTGGCTCCTTTTCTGACGAAAGTTTTTAATTCGGTGTCCTCCTCGTGTCCCTTTGCGCCTCAATCCCTCGAGGCTCATATAACTCTCCTACCAAAACCAGGCAAGGATCCAACGGTGTATGCAAACTTCAGGCCCATATCGCTAATCAATGTAGATGTGAAGCTTTTCGCAAAGTTGCTTGCCTCTCGTTTATCGCCATTACTGCCTGGCTTGATCGTGGATGATCAGGTGGGGTTTGTGTGTGGTCGGGAAGCGCGGGATAACACGAACAAAACTCTCCTTTTGACGTCATACTGCCAAACCCGTAAGATACCGATGTGCTTACTCTCGATAGATGCCGAAAAGGCTTTTGATAGAGTGCACTGGGTGTTCCTCCGCAGTGTCCTGACGCAGGTTGGCCTTGGCACCACCACGGTGGATAGGATAATGGCCTTGTACCAAAGGCCTACTGCTCGAGTTCGTGTCAACGGACTATTATCTGATCCTCTGTCTATTGCTAATGGCACGAGACAGGGGTGCCAACTTTCGCCTCTTTTGTATGCTCTGGTCATGGAACACCTGGGCGTGGCACTATTAATGGTATACGCGTTGGCTCACAGCATCATAAATTGGCGTTATACGCAGATGACCTTCTGGTATACATTACAACTCCCATGATTTCTTTGCCATCTTTGACGGAGGAGTTTGAGTGCTTTGGTCATTTAAGTAACTTTAAAGTCAATTACTCTAAATCGGAGGCCTTGAATATCTCTTTGGATCACCCTCTAGCTGCCCATCTCGCTCAGGTTTTTCCGTTCAGGTGGCAACCTACATCTTTAAAATACCTAGGGGTACATGTCCCCACACAACAGTCGGATTTGTATGCTCTGAATTATACGCCCATCCTACAGCGTACCATGAAGGACTTGGCGGAATACGGCGGGAACCGCATGTCGTGGTTTGGGCGTATCAATGCGGTTAAAATGGATATCTTGCCCAAATTTCTATATATCTTCCAGACCGTCCCTATTGCTGTACCATCCAGTTTTTTCCAGGTTTTACATAGGGCCATGACCAAGTTTGTGTGGGGCTCCTCTAAGCCTCGTATCCGGTTTGCTGTCCTTAGCCGGCCAAAAATAAACGGGGGCGCGGGTCTCCCAGACTTTAAACGATACCATCAAGCAGTGATAATTATGAGAGTAGTGGATTGGTTCCGTTCGGAAACAGGTAAGCAATGGGTGCGCATTGAAAAGGGTATGTCTCCTCTTGCATTGTCTTCTCTGCCGTGGCTATCAGTCCTTTAGAGACAAACTCTCTCTCTACCTTTCCTCACACGTCAGTTTCTCATGGTATGGGAACAGATCCTGGGTACTACGGGCCTTGTCCATCGCCCGGGTCCTTTGACTCCTCTATTTGATAATCCTTCTTTCCCTCCGGCGGAGGGTGTTGATACCTTCCACTGTTGGGATAGAGGAAATGGTGGATGTTTGTCTGAGACCCTTACTCCAGACGGTGCCATATTGCCAATGACTGATGTATCTGCTGCCTGCCCGGGGAGGCGGTCAACCTGGTGGTCCTATTTGCAGTTGCGGTCCTATCTCTCCTCCATGGGTGACTGTTTGGTATTACTACAGGATAAGACTCCTCTGGAACTCTACTTGTCCTTGCCCACAGCCCCTTCTCATGTGTTGTCCCACCTACATGGGATCCTCCTGCCAAAATTTTCTTTTTCTCAATTATCCTTCACTGCCGCGTGGGACGAGGAAATGGGGGTTAGACACTCTGAAGAGGAATGGGGCACCGCCTTCTTTCTAGCCCATAAGTTACCGATGTCTTGTTTTGCCCAGGAAAAGAATTACAAAATACTTACCAGGTGGTACCGTTGTCCGACCTTGTTACATAGGCTATACCCTGAAGTGTCGGCTAATTGTTGGAGGTGTGGGGGGGCTCCTGGAACTATGTTGCATATTTGGTGGGACTGTCCCATGCTACGTCCCTTTTGGGGAAAGATTTTTGATCTAGGCAACAAGCTTTTCCATACTGAGGTTCCGACCTCGGCTTCCATAGGCTTGCTTTCTATGGTTCCTGGATCACTCCCACACCTCAAAAAGGGGATCTTTCGACATTTCTTGACCGCAGCGAGAACGGTGATACCTCGTCACTGGAAGTCGCATAATGTACCGTCCCTGGCAGAATGGGTAACGGAGGTGAACGGGATTATGAGGATGGAGGAGTTGCTGTCCGCTGATAGGGACAAGTCAGGGCTCTTCGTCCAAACTTGGATGGTGTGGTCTGGATTCCGGGATGGTGCTGATTTGCCTCTCTTGCAGGATGGAATGTTCTGAACAAATTATATTTCCTACCGGAGGTGCTTTTTCTGTATGTGTTTTCCCTTTGTTGTCTGGTGTTATGTGTTGTGTGTCCGTATATTCACAAGTGCTCTTATATGTGTCACTTTTCACTTTAGTGGGGGGGCGGTCTCCCTGACTATTGCACTGATTTGACGCGAACATGGTACAGTTATTGCCGTTATATCTCTCTTATCACTCAATTCTGATAGGTGGGAGGCTACCTTTTACTGTTGTTCTTATACATGTATATATATGCATACTGTTGTTACACTATGATACTTCATTTAAATGTATTGCACTGTGTGCAAATTTCCTTTTTTTGCACAAACCGTGAAATGTTTCTGTACTGTTATATTTTCAAAATAAAAATCTTTGATAAAGAAAAAAATAAATAAAAATTATGGGGTTGATCTGATGTGACTAAATCTTGATTTATTTTGCAGGCCTTGAAGGGTTGGAAGAAATCTGCAGTACGGAGGGAGTCTCGCCGTCCCATTTCCTTCCCATTTTCTAAATAAAGGAGAGAAAATATTTCTACCAACTCATCCATCCAATTTTTGTGTGTTTTAAGTGCCCAATGGGCCCTTAAAATACACAAAACATACTGGGCCCTATCTTCGAGCTGGATACCGTGTCCTTAGCTTAGTGGGTACACCACTGCAGCCTCACACCGACCCGTTGGGCCTACCACTCTCACCACACAGGGCTGTGAACCCTCCCCTGCTGACCCCCAGTACCCATCCATGCTGCTATAGGAGACTCGGCCTGTAGACCGGGCACTGCGCCTTGTTCCCAGCACCCTAAAAAAGCCATCAGGCACCCCACTAAGTGCTGTTAACTATCACCGCATCCATCTCCTCCAGAAGCCACATCCAACAAGCGACCACTAGTCACATGAGCAACCCCCCTCCCTAGAAATTTGTGACATAACGATAGCAGTAAAAGGAAGTGAAGACTTCAGACACTCACCAGGCTGCACAGCAGCTGTGATCCCGGAAGAAGCAGACAGCTGTTCCCGCAGTTGCTTTACAACCTCTCCATTATCCACATCATCTGGACAATAATCCTGACAGCAGGGACAGCCTTGACTACTAGAATAGAATAAAAAAGACACGGCGCCACATAGTGCAAATAAAAGCGAGGTAGAACAAGAGAGCAAACTGAATGGTAAAAGGATGCTCACCTTGAATTGTAGACACTGGTAGGTGTCACAAAAATAATGAAGCTGCTGCCAGGTCCATGCAGAAAGCAAACAAAGTTTGTTATCAAATTGAGACTTGATAGAGTAAAAAGAGGAACACCGGCGCTGCTATGATGAACGATGAACAATGTGGAGGCTTAGACAGGCATCAAGGAAAAGTATTTATTTGTCAGAGGCTACGCGCTTCAACACTGAACCGGTGTCTTCAACACCGGTTCGGTGTTGAAACGCGTAGCCT
This sequence comes from Rhinoderma darwinii, assembly GCF_050947455.1. Taxonomy (NCBI): domain Eukaryota; kingdom Metazoa; phylum Chordata; class Amphibia; order Anura; family Rhinodermatidae; genus Rhinoderma; species Rhinoderma darwinii. The sequence continues at coordinate 57,017,247 of NC_134698.1, forward strand.
CTGACAAATAAATACTTTTCCTTGATGCCTGTCTAAGCTTCCACATTATTCATCGTTCATCATAGCAGCACCGGTGGTCCTCTTTTTACTCTATCAAGTCTCAATTTGATAACAAACTTTGTTTGCTTTCTGCATGGACCTGGCAGCAGCTTCATTATTTTTGTGACACCTACCAGTGTCTACAATTCAAGGTGAGCATCCTTTTACCATTCAGTTTGCTCTCTTGTTCTACCTCGCTTTTATTTGCACTATGCGTCATACTCTACCCTGATTGGCTCGGCTGTTAGGGGGCTCGCCGCCATCCCGATACGTCATGCTCATGACGTGTCTCTGCTGGATTGGTGGTGAGTCAGCAGCCGCGTCACTGGGGGTTGGGCTCCAGCCCTTCATATGTCCCCAGCCTCGCCGGCTCGTGTGCGGCCATTTGTATCAGAGTCGTACACGAGCCGGGAGAAATAATGTTAGCATTAAAAATATGCTAACCGGCATCTAACCTTATCTCTAAACAATCCCTGATGATCTGTCACGTTCAAACAGTGGCACTGAAACGCGTAGGGTTGTGAATAATCAATCAGTCTGTGGTCTTAGAGTCAGGAATCATTGAAGGGGAGTGTCGGTCTGCAATCGGGACTGTTGATACACCCTATCTCTCTGACCATATGCTGTTAGCCTTTCTGGCTGGAACAATCAATTTTTCAGCTAGTGGTTGCCAGGGCTATATACTACAAGAGGAGTTCTGGTCTTTAGTTATATGCTTTTAAATACCGTCTCCTATCCCTGACCACTTGCTGAGCCTGAACATATGTACTTGTGAGCCACATGAGCCAATTTTATACTATATTAATAAAACTAATTTTAATTCGTTCTAATCAGGCAGTAAATCGCATCTGTATGTCCCTGCGCAGCAGGACCAGGGGCCAGGCCTGAAGGGTCCCTATAGAGGCTACTCTTGCTCCGCTGGATCCTTTGTCACATCATAGCTGAGATGTGTTGGAGGTCGCCAAAAAATGAGGAGGAGCATCAGAAAGTAAGGCTGGGTTCACACGAGCATGTTACGTCCGTAAAGGATGGAACGTATTTCGGCCGCAAGTCCCGGACCGAACACACTGCAGGGAGCCGGGCTCCTAGCATCATAGTTATGTACGATGCTTCCTTTACGGACGTAACATGCTTGTGTGAACCCAGCCTAACCCCCCCCAATTGCTCTTGCGGCAAGCCAAGCCCATGTATGGCAGCTGCCTACTGAAGCTAAGACACCAGCTCCTCCACAGATGCCATAGCCAGGAATAAAGAGAACGCTGGGAGCAGGAGAAGTAATGTTGCTCTAGATGGTTCTCCACGTGCCAATAGAGACTTTCGTTCCTCTCCAATCCACTTATCCCTGCATTCCCCTCATCCTCACTAGTCCTCCACACTAGATGTTGACGGCAGGTAAGCACTGCTAACCCAGTCATGAAGGCCTGCCCCTACGGCTGCACCTGCAGTACTGCCTGTCTTTGTTTGTTATTTGGGTCCTGATAAAAACGTAGAATTGTTCTTTCTTTTTCCCATGAATTTATAACAGTATGTATAAAAAGACAAAATATATCTTAATTAGAAATAGGTGAAGACTCGTGGGCACTAAAGGATTCTTGGTCGGGGAAGGCTTCAGGTCCTGATGGCCTACCCTTGCATATTATAAGGCCTGCTCTGACCTTCTCTTTCCTCATTTTCTCACCTTCAATTCACTTACTGCGGGGAGTGTTCTCCCCCAAGACACACTCTGTTCTTACATTACGGTGACACCAAAAGAGAGGAAGAATCCTTCCCTTTGTCAAAACTCCCGCCCCATTAATTATTGAACGTCAATATTAAGCTGTTTGCTAAAATTCTATATATATGTATAGGCTAACTGCCCCTTTTACAAATTTTATACATAAAAATCAAGTGGGTTTTATGCCTCTACGGGAAGCACGTGATAATACCACTAGGGCTATACATTTTATTTATCAGACTAATGCCTCGTCCCTGCCCACGTTTTTTCTGTCCATGGACGCGGGTAAAGCATTTGATAGGCGTGAAGGCACTCTTCAGGCTGGGTAAATGCGGATTCAGCTTCTGGAGTCCACACCTTGGCGTTCATGCCTTTCTTGGTGAGGGTAGAGATAGTCCATTCACCGAGGCAACGATCAACTGCCTCTCCAGGGGGGTTGTGGGCAACTGAAGTTCCATCAGGTCTCACTGAATGAAGTTAGCTGCGGATCCAGAGTCCAGATAGGCAGAGACCCGGTTCGTCTTTTCACCGGACTCAATGGTGACGGGGATGGAAAATTTGGAAACACGTCTTTAATTTCAGGGGACAGTCCCTGCCAGAATGTAGCCACCAAGGCCTCATTGTTCCAGGTCAGTTTGGCAGCCAGGGTGCGGAACTGAATTGCGTACTCGCCCACGGAGATGTCCTCTTTGCGAAGGGTCAGCGGGGATGCAGCAGCCAATGAAACTCTCCTGGGTTCCTCAAATATAGTACGTAAAGTCTGTACAAACCACTGTAACTCACGGGTCTCTGGTCCCTGACGTTCCCAAATGGGGTTCGCCCACGCCAGTTCTTTGCCAGTTAGAAGGGAGATTATAAAGGCGATCTTTGCGTCATCAGAAGAGAATGACACTACATAAAATGTGAAGTGAATCTGGCATTGATTCAGAAACCCTCTGCAGGTCCTCGCATCTCCATCATAGCAATGAGGTAGTGGCAGAGAAAATCAGGAGTTAGTACTGCAAGGAGGTGTAGTAGGAGTGTCAGGGATCATTACCATGTATATTGTTTGCAAAAATATTATCCTCGCATATATGTATGTATATATCAGTATATTACACAAAGAACTGGAATCTAACAAAATGGAGAATATATCAGGGGCACGCCTATGGAGACACCGCCCCTGGAATGCAAGAGGAGTGTACAGAAGAACTTACAGCTGAGGAGCCAATGGGGCTTAAGCACGTCCCACATCTCTAGGGAGGAATTTTGTGTTTCTTTTCTTTGTTCAATAAAAAGTTTCAGTTCACTTCCTACTTGACTGAGGGAAAGATGTCTACCAACACTTGTCTGTCTGGTGTACTTTTTTCCATGCATGCTTTCAGTTTTCAATTTACAGAGGTGGTTATTCGGTGTGAGATAACAGGGGAAAAGGAAGTTTTACCCTGTCATTTGGCGCCCGAACGTGGGAACACACTTGAGGGGATTTCGGAGTCCGGACAACCGACAATCACAGGGTGAAACAGACGACCCAGGACTGCCCACTGAAGGAGCCTGATCACCTCCACAATAACACGGTAAGTCAGTTGATTTTATAAATCTTCGACTTATCTGTGTTAGTGGACGGTCTTGTGGGAATCTGTAGAACCCTGGTCGACTGGCTCGATTATCTCAGGCGACAGGACAGACATCCCCGCTGTGTTGTCACGAACCCGTAAGAAATTAGTCGTGCCCGACTAACCATCCTCTGGGTAATTAGGGACTAGATAGAAAATATAACCTGTCTTATACAGGGGCACGCGGGCACAATACGATGTGTGATAAGTCGTGAATAGTATTATAACCTGTCTTATACGCGGCATGCGGGCACGATAAAATGTGTAAAATGTGAGATAAGTCGTGTGATAAGTCGTGGGACAGGTGCACGCGGGGTGCAACGCACTGATAAGTCGTGTGATAAGGCGCTCGCGGGGTGTGTATAAACACTGATAAGTCGTGGATAATATATTGGCCAGACCAGAGGGTTGCAGGCCAATAATTGTTATATAAATTACGTGTATAATATAGACTGTTAGAATGGATGGTTTACGGTCCATATTCAAATCATCAGGATCACCCGTGCCCGGACGATCCTATTCGTATGATTTGGTGAAGCGAATGGAAGTTAGGAATAAGAAAGGTATTGTATGTTATATGTATTAGAAAACACAGGACCAGCCGACGCCCTGTAATGGCGTCCGTACCTCATGTTGAGTCTGTCCTCATTGTGGGCAGCAAAACCCCCCTCACAGCTGAGCAATGTGCTTCCTGTGTGAGAGGCTGCCCCCCCCCACGCCTGATGAGGTCATGCCCGGCCCAATCAAATCAGTATGAAATGATAGCCTTGTTAATTTTGTCATTTCCCTCAGTAACACATGCTGAAGTTTTTTTTTTTTTCTATTCTAGATTCCGTCCCAGCTGTGCACTGGTGTAAAGACACGCCATCATAATATAGAGATGGTGGCTGACAGATTGGACACTGTTACAGATTATGTGTTTAATGTTTTGAACGTAGAAAATTCCTATACAATAGTGTGATGAATGATTGCAGATACGTACGGTGTTTTGCCGGCATTGCAATTGTTAAGATTGTGAGAACAGAGGCTGTGAGGAGTGAGTGTGTGACCCCCTTCCTGTAGAATTCGGTTGGGAGGGGGAGGGGGGCTGTGTGTGCTGTGTGTGCTGAAGACAGAAGAAGAAGAGGACGATGATGTACAGGACTGGCAATGAACTGATGGGACCCAAAACCTGAGGGTGATAGCATGAGATTGGAGAGAGCATTTGTGAAAGTGATTAGAATATGTTTAAAAGATAACATTTTGCATGGACTCCATCTGGATTTTGAGCATACAAGCATGGTCTCTTGTGTCGTCTTTTCTCTCAGATATATATATCTATCACCTATGATTTGGAAGCTGGATAAATCACTGGAGGGCGGGTATCGGTTGACATACCCATTACAAATTTCAGTCTAATATATTTTGGCCCATGATTGCGTTAACAGCATTATATTATTAGTTGAGGCTCTATTGTTTATATTGTCTGAGGTTTATAATTATAATGTGTGTAAATATGCCGCGGCGCTGCAAATTATGATCTGAGGAGGTTTATGTGGAGGTCACTGGTTGTTGTCACTCATATGTAAGAAGTACATGGCAGCAATGAGAGCCCGGAGGTCATGTTACCCGGGGGTCTTTAGGTTTGGGGAAGATGCTGCCCATGACCTGTTATATCTGCAGGGGTAAAAGTCCCATTAGGACAGTAAGTGACAGTGCGACAATTATTACCATTAATAAAATGTAGACTGGATTAATTATATATATTACAACTAGCAGCGGTTTGTAGATTATACCAAGACAACCATCCTGTATCCTGAGGAGAATAGGGACAATTAGGACCACTCCGAAACCTTGGAAGTCCAGGTACAAAGTGGGGTTACTCATCAGGAGTGGCTCGTCTCAAGCTGGTGAAGAAATCCAAAACCCCTACCCGCCTTGTTCAAGTGGTCAGTGGTAGGTTGCTAGGCAAGACTCAGGGATAAAGTAATAATATTTTTAGGGGGGACTGTCAGGGATCATTACCATGTATATTGTTTGCAAAAATATTATCCTCGAATATATGTATGTATATATCAGTATATTACACAAATAACTGGAATCTAACAAAATGGAGAATATATCAGGGGCACGCCTATGGAGACACCGCCCCTGGAATGCAAGAGGAGTGTACAGAAGAACTTACAGCTGAGGAGCCAATGGGGCTTAAGCACGTCCCACATCTCTAGGGAGGAATTTTGTGTTTCTTTTCTTTGTTCAATAAAAAGTTTCAGTTCACTTCCTACTTGACTGAGGTAAAGATGTCTACCAACACTTGTCTGTCTGGTGTACTTTTTTCCATGCATGCTTTCAGTTTTCAATTTACAGAGGTGGTTATTCGGTGTGAGATAACAGGGGAAAAGGAAGTTTTACCCTGTCATTTGGCGCCCGAACGTGGGGACACACTTGAGGGGATTTCGGAGTCCGGACAACCGACAATCACAGGGTGAAACAGACGACCCAGGACTGCCCACTGAAGGAGCCTGATCACCTCCACAATAACACGGTAAGTCAGTTGATTTTATAAATCTTCGACTTATCTGTGTTAGTGGACGGTCTTGTGGGAATCTATAGAACCCTGGTCGACTGGCTCGATTATCTCAGGCGACAGGACAGACATACCCGCTGTGTTGTCACGAACCCGTAAGAAATTAGTCGCGCCCGACTAACCATCCTCTGGGTAATTAGGGACTAGATAGAAAATATAACCTGTCTTATACAGGGGCACGCGGGCACAATACGATGTGTGATAAGTCGTGAATAGTATTATAACCTGTCTTATACGCCGGCATGCGGGCACGATAAAATGTGTAAAATGTGAGATAAGTCGTGTGATAAGTCGTGGGACAGGTGCACGCGGGGTGCAACGCACTGATAAGTCGTGTGATAAGGCGCACGCGGGGTGTGTATAAACACTGATAAGTCGTGGATAATATATTGGCCAGACCAGAGGGTTGCAGGCCAATAATTGTTATATAAATTACGTGTATAATATAGACTGTTAGAATGGATGGTTTACGGTCCATATTCAAATCATCAGGATCACCCGTACCCGGACGATCCTATTCGTATGATTTGGTGAAGCGAATGGAAGTTAGGAATAAGAAAGGTATTGTATGTTATATGTATTAGAAAACACAGGACCAGCCGACGCCCTGTAATGGCGTCCGTACCTCATGTTGAGTCTGTCCTCATTGTGGGCAGCAAAACCCCCCTCACAGCTGAGCAATGTGCTTCCTGTGTGAGAGGCTGCCCCCCCACCCCTGATGAGGTCATGCCCGACCCAATCAAATCAGTATGAAATGATAGCCTTGTTCATTTTGTCATTTCCCTCAGTAACACATGCTGCAGTGTTTTTTTTTTTGTTTTTTTTCTATTCTAGATTCCGTCCCAGCTGTGCACTGGTGTAAAGACACGTCATCATAATATAGAGATGGTGGCCGACAGATTGGACACTGTTACAGATTATGTGTTTAATGTTTTGAACGTAGAAAATTCCTATACAATAGTGTGATGGATTATTGCAGATACGTACGGTGTTTTGCCGGCATTGCAATTGTTAAGATTGTGAGAACAGAGGCTGTGAGGAGTGAGTGTGTGACCCCCTCCTGTAGAATTCAGTTGGGAGGTGGAGGGGGGCTGTGTGTGCTGTGTGTGCTGAAGACAGAAGAAGAAGAGGACGATGATGTACAGGACTGGCAATGAACTGATGGGACCCAAAACCTGAGGGTGATAGCATGAGATTGGAGATAGCATTATATTATTAGTTGAGGCTCTATTGTTTATATTGTCTGAGGTTTATAATTATAATGTGTGTAAATATGCCGCGGCGCTGCAAATTACGATCTGAGGAGGTTTATGTGGAGGTCACTGGTTGTTGTCACTCATATGTAAGAAGTGCATGGCAGCAATGAGAGCCCGGAGGTCATGTTACCCGGGGGTCTTTAGGTTTGGGGAAGATGCTGCCCATGACCTGTTATATCTGCAGGGGTAAAAGTCCCATTAGGACAGTAAGTTACAGTGCGACAATTATTACCATTAATAAAATGTAGACTGGATTAATTATATATATTACAACTAGCAGCGGTTTGTAGATTATACCAAGACAACCATCCTGTATCCTGAGGAGAATAGGGACAATTAGGACCACTCCGAAACCTTGGAAGTCCAGGTACAAAGTGGGGTTACTCATCAGGAGTGGCTCGTCTCAAGCTGGTGAAGAAATCCAAAACCCCTACCCGCCTGGTTCAAGTGGTCAGTGGTAGGTTGCTAGGCAAGACTCAGGGATAAAGTAATAATATTTTTAGGGGGGGACTGTCAGGGATCATTACCATGTATATTGTTTGCAAAAATATTATCCTCGCATATATGTATGTATATATCAGTATATTACACAAAGAACTGGAATCTAACAAAATGGAGAATATATCAGGGGCACGCCTATGGAGACACCGCCCCTGGAATGCAAGAGGAGTGTACAGAAGAACTTACAGCTGAGGAGCCAATTGGGCTTAAGCATGTCCCACATTTCTAGGGAGGAGTTTTGTGTTTCTTTTCTTTGTTCAATAAAAAGCTTCAGTTCACTTCCTACTTGACTGAGGGAAAGATGTCTACCAACACTTGTCTGTCTGGTGTACTTTTTTCCATGCATGCTTTCAGTTTTCAATTTACAGAGGTGGTTATTCGGTGTGAGATAACAGGGGAAAAGGAAGTTTTACCCTGTCAGGAGGAACAGCAGAGGTAACAGGAACAGGTGCCGGGAGGGCTGCAGCTTGCGTATCCAGCCGATGTGCAATGATGTTCACTGCCTGGAGGAGTTGGTCTTGTCATGACCGGAGGTCTAGCATAGCTGCCCGCGTGGTTTGTGACGTTGTCATGGTCTTGAATTGACCAGCGGGGTCCATGGCCTGAGCGTACTGTCACAATCTGTGGGTATGTGGACCCACTGTGCCGTAGCGGGATAGCAGCTGGCCAACAGGTTACCAAGTCAATGTCTATAGTTCGAATAAGGGTACCTGTGGTAATTCAGACCGTAGCTATGGTAGGCATGGATGAGACCTTGGCAGCAGGCAGACATCAGGCGCGGTGTAACACAGAGGGTGTAATATACGGCACAAGATGACTCCAACTCTCTATGGCACAGGATACAGGTAGCAGGTACGGAAACACTGGGAACTGGAAAACACTAAGGGACCATTTGCAAAGACTAACACGGGTAAACACAACAACGTTCAGGCAATGAGGGAAAGGGCAGGGCCCTTCTTATAGTCCAGGGTGAGTATGGGTTGATTACATATTAAATTCATGTGCGTGCGCTGGCCTTTTAAGGCCGGGCACGAGCGTGCGCGCGCACCCTACGGGACACCGCAGAAAGAAGCGGAAGTGAGCGCTGGCGTCTCCTGAGGAGGAGATGCAGGCCAGAGCTCACAGATCCATGGCTGCGGCCGTCGGGATGTGAGTAATCCAGACGGCCCATGGCCATGGGTGTTAAGCATAATCTTAGCAATCAAATGATTAATGCTTCAAGGCTCTTTACAGAAAAAAAAAAAGGTCAAATTAAGTTGAATAAAGCTAAAAGGAGGTAGTCCACAAATGGACAACTGATGATCTGTACAAAGCATTGGTCATCCAGTATAGGATTGGTGCGGGTCCGACACCCAGACCCCGTATCCATGAGCTTCTTGTTGATGTTTTGAAGGGTATGCAGTAGTTGGAGCCGGAAGCAGATGACTCCGAACACTGCATAGCGGCCGTTCTGCAAAGCTGCAGCTCTGCTCCTATTCACTTAAAAAGGAGCAGAGCTGCAGTACTGCAGCTTGACCGCTATTCCGTGATAGGAGCCATCTGCTTCTGGCGTGGATGTTCGGCGCCCGAAGACAGCCGGAGCAGCTGATTGGTATGGGGTCCGGATGTCGGACCGCCACCGATCATTTATTGATGACCTCTCTTATGGCTAGGTCATGCGTTGTCCATTTGTGGACAACCTCTTCGATGAAAATTTGTGCCCCCTAAAAGAATTAAATAACCCCTTAAAATAAATAAATGATATTTCATAAAGTTAACATATTATTTATACAGCACAGCGCATAAAAAAAGAAAAAAAAGAAATACAATGGTGGGTTACTAACAGGGCCTTTATATTGTATAGGGGCAGCTAAGGGTGCATTATACTGTATGGGGGCAGCTAAGGGGGCATTATATTTTATGGTGTCAGCTAAGGAGATATACAATATGGTGGTAGCAAAAGGGGCATTATACTGTATGAGGCAGCTATGGGGAATTGTACTGTATAGGGCAGATGTGGGAGCATTATACTGTATGGGGCAGATGTGAGAGCATTATATGGTATGGAGCAGATGTGAGAGCATTATACTGTATGGGGCAGCTGTGGGGACATTATATTGCAGGGGGCAACTATTGGGCATTATACTCTATGGGTGCAGTATGGGGCAGCTAAGGGGGTACTATGCTGTATGGTGGCAGCTAAGAAGACGTTATGTACTGTATACATGTGTACTGTGTACTGTACGTTATATACTGTACGGTGGCAGATAAGGGGGCATTATACTGTATTGGGGCAGCTGTGGGGGCATTATACTGTATGGGGCAGCTGCGGGGGCATTATAATGTATGGCCAGCTGCAGGGGCATTATAATGTATGGCCAGCTGTGGGGAAATGATACTGTATGGGGCAGCTATGGGACATTATACTGTATAGGAGCATCTGTGTGGGCATAATACTGTATGAGGCAGCTATGTTGACATTATGCTGTAGAGGGGCAGCTATGGGGCATTATACTGTATGGGGGAATTTGTGTGGCCATTATACTGTATGGGGGCATCTATGCGGGCATTATAATATATGGGGGCATCTGCGTGGGCTTTATACTCTATGGAGGCATCTATGGGGACATTATACTATATGGAGGCAGCTATGGGGGCATTATACTGTATGAAGGCAGCTATGTGGGCATTATACTGTGTGGAGTCAGCTATTTGGCATTATACTGTGTGAGAGGGACTCAGGGGTATTATACTGTGTGGTGGCAACCATAGCGGTATTATACGCTATGGGGGCATTTAACTGTGGGGAGGCATTATGGGATCATGATACTGTGTGGGCTGAACTGGGTGTGTATGGGTGGGGATTGGGCGAGGATAGAGGTGTGGCTTAACAGGAAAAAATTTGGTTGTCCCTCTGCGATACTTTAAGAATTACAGTGCCATACCTCCCAACTTTAAAGAGGTTGTAAGGGGGTGATACTGCCCTGTTTAAGTTGAACTGTCTTCCCTGTGCATCTTTTATGTTGGTTGGTACTTTCATTCTATTTAGTGTATCCCTGCCAAGTTGTTAGTAGCCACTAGGTGTCACTGCAGAACCAGTGTTAAGAGATAGAGCTGTCTGACAAGAAGTGCAGGACTGGGTGTTCTATGAAAAACACGTGTGGAGAGAGGAGGCTCAGGGGAGGAAGCTGAGAGAAGCCAGAACCACGAGGAGTGGGGAACAGCACTGGAGCAGAGGATTGGTGAGAGTTATAAAGCCACCCCAGAGAAGTTACCAATAGGAAATAGCTGAAAAGGGAGAGGAGCCATGGAGCTGGCCAACACCTCTGATAAGTGCCCTGTGTAACCTGGTGCTCACACTGTTAATGGCGGTCTGTGTGAGATCTTATATTGCTGATAATTACTTCAGAGGACTGTGTTAGCTGATGAATGTGGAATAGTGTATCGTTCTCTCACCGCTGCTCCTATTTTTTGTGTGTTGAAAACCGTTTCACTGAGCTGAAGAAACAGAGAATATGTTTGCAATGTTGAGTAGAGATTTGTGCTAAACTGTTTAAGTGGATGAAATGTTAATTCATTGGTAGCAGACAGCTATCCCCTTCCCGCTCAGCTATGTACTATTTCGTCATGGTAACCACATCGTTCGCACTCCATGACGGAATAGTTAGTTGCGGGAGGAACGGCCATTTCGGCCGTCCTCTCGAAATATACAGGAACTGTGACAGCAGCAGTCTCGTACAGCAGTTGCCGCAGCTCCTACAGCGGGGACCACTGATTAACCCCTTGGAAGCCGTGTTCAATAGTGATCGTGGCTTCTTAGGGGTTAAACCACCATAGACAGCCCGCTACATGATAGCGGGTGGCGATGGTTGCTATGGCAACCGGACGCCTAATAATGGCGTCCGGCTATGCCATCTACGGAAGCCTAGTGGGTCGTGACAAAGTCAGGACCCACTATGCTTGCTGTCAGCGAGTAGCTGACCGCTCTAATACACTGCACTACGCATGTAGTTCAGTGCATTAGAATAGTGATCAGGGCCTCCTGCCCTCAAGTCCCCTAGTGGGACAAAGTAAAAATAAGAAAATAAAAGTTTTTAACCACTTCCCGACATTTGTCGTAAGTACACGTCATGGAAAGCCAGTGCTTCCCGCAAAATGTCGTATACTTACGCCAAATGTTTGGCACCGGCTCAGAATGGCAACCGGAGACCTAATACTGGCCTCCCGGTCTGCATAGCACGGAAGCCGGTCAAGATCCGCCCGGCGGCGGAGCTTGATCGGCTTCCGTAGCCGCCTGCAAGATGGCACCGGCTCAGGAGCTGATCCGGCGTCATCAGCGGTGGAAGTCATCTGTATGTTACAGCTTACATCCACCTGTAATGGTAGGAAACGGAGCTAGCTCCGATCCCTGCCATCAACCCCTTCGATGCAGCAATCGAAAGCGATTGCTGCATCGTAGCGGTTACTAGTAGATCGCCAGCCCTGACAGGCAATCAGGATTGGCGACTGCTGCTATGGCAACAGGAGACACAATGGTCTCCTGCTCTGCCATTATGGAAGGTGAGTATGCCCTGCCGGTAGGCGAAGCCTAATCGGCTTGCTGTCAGTGAATAACTGACAGATCTAATACATTGCACTACGTAGGTAGTGCAATATATTAGGAAAAAAAACATCAGACAGTTGGAACTTCAAGTCCCCTAGTGGGACTTGAAAAAAAGTGTTAAAAAAAAGCATAAAAAAATGAAAAAAATAAAAGTTTGAAAACAATAAAAGTTTCAAGTAATAAAATAAAACACAATCGCCGTTTTTCCCTTATCAAGTCCTTTATTATTGAAAAAAAAAACATACGTATTTGGTATCGCCGCGACCGTAACAAACTGAGGTATCAAAATATTATATTATTTATTGCACGCGGTGAACAACGTAAAAAAAACCCGTAAAAAACTATACAGAGTTTCTGTTTTTTGGTCACTTTGCCCCACAAATATTGGAATAAAAAGTGATCAAAAAGTCGCACGTATCCAAAAATGGTACCTATAAAAACTATAGCTTGTCTCACAAAAAACAAGCCTTCATACAGCTCCGTCGACAAAAAAAGTTAAAAGTTATGGTTCTCACAACTTGGCGACAGAAAAAATACATTCGTTTTACAAAAGTAATTTTATTGTGCAAAAAGTTGTAAAACATAAAAAAGTGCTATAAATTAGGCATCACCGGAATCGTACTGACCCGCAGAATAACGTGAACATGTAGTTTATAACGCATGGTGAACGCTGTATAAAAAAATGAAAAAAAACTATGGCAGAATTGCGGTTTTTTGTTTACCTGGCCTCCCAAAAAATAGGATAAAAGGTGATCAAAAAGTCGCATGTACCCCAAAATGGTACCAATAATAACTACAGCTCGTCCCGCAAAAAAAAGCCCTCATACCACTATGTCTATGAAAAAATAAAATTAGTTAAGGCTCCAATAAGTCAGGAAATAAAAAATATGCAGCTGTGCCGGCCCGAGGGGAACATTTCTTTTGTTTCAAGAGGCGATTTATCAAGGATGTAAAATTAGGGGACCAGGAAGAAGAGGGCCCAAACATCCACTGGAAGCGACGGTGCCCATATTATACCAGGACAACACTTTCCCAGCAAAATTCCCCAAACTGCAAAGGTGCGGAGTGTGGACCAAAAGGGGCATAACAAAGGACGCCATATATCAGTGCGACACCGGCTTTGCAGAAAGAATTGCTTCACAGCGTAACACACATCTATGGATTATTTTATTGGTTTTTTACCCCATTATTATGCCACCCGACTATGCCCCTGATGTACTCTGCCCAGCTTACATGTACCCCCACATTATAAATGGAAACACCAGCAATAATCAAAACAAATCTACTACCAAGCGAAATCCGCTCTCCAAAAGGCAAATGGCGCTCCCTCCGCTCTGAACCCTACAATGTGCCCAAACAGCAGTTTCCTTCCACATATATGGCATCGTCATACCCGGGAGAACCCTTTAAAAAAATTTTGGGGTGTGTGTCTCCAGTGGCATAAGCTGGGCATGACATAATTGTCACTGAAATGGCATATCTAAGGAAAAATATAAATTTTTAAATTTGCACCATCCGCAGTGCAATCATTTATGGAAAAGACCTGTGGGGTGAAAATGCTCACTACACCCCTTAATAAAATGCCTTGAGGGGTGTAGTTTCCAAATGGGGTCACTTCTCAGGGGTTTCTTTTTATTATTTCACATCTGAGCCTCTGCAATTGTGAACCAATACTTTGTAAATCGCCAAATTAGGCCTCAATTTAAATGGTACGCTTTCACTCCAGAGCCTGGTCGAATGTCCAGGCAAAAGATTAGTGCCCCATGTAGGGTGTTTCTAAAACCAGGAAACACCGCATAATAAATAGAGAGCTGTCTTGTTATGGTGGCACAAGCTGGGCACCACATATTGGAATATCTATGGAAAAAATCCAATTTTCACTCTGCAACATTGAGTGCACACTAATTTCTACAAAACATCTGCAGGGTTAAAATGCTTACTACATATGCTTACTAGGTAAATGCATTGAGGGGTGTAGTTTCCAAAATTGGGTCACTTCTGGGGGGTTTCCATTGTTTTGGTCCCACAGGCGCCCAGAAACCAATCCAGCAACATCTGCACTCCAAATGGCGCTCCTTCCCTTCTGAGCCCTGCCGTGTGCCCAAACAGCCGTTTATGACCACATATGGGGTATTGCCGTACTCGGGAGAAATTGCTTTACAAATCTCCCCTGAAGAATTCTGGTCACAAGGAAACGCGTCGGGAGAAGGCAAGGATTGATTGCCTAATTACAAGAAAGAAACAAGTGAGGTTTCCCAGTCCCCAGCCATAGGAACGGAACAGTACTTTAACAAACTACGGAACGGGTAGGAGGAGTCATTACCCCACAGATATTAACATTTATCCTTCTGGGAAAAAGACCACTCACATGCATTGAAATAATTTGGAGCATCTTTTACACTCTGCAAAGAAATGTTAATATCATCAATATAAAATTGACATTTTATTGCATGGAGCATTACATCTTCTTCATGATAAGGAAGATTTTTTTGTTGTAAACAGTCTTGTCCTGGTGTGTCATTTGTTTTTCACACTTTTTAAAACATGTTACGAGTAAAGTTTACATTTTAAACGAAACTCTAGTCCTATTCCAGTGATCTGTTTACAAATGTTGGGTTCTTTTTTTCCTTTATTTGTTGAGAAAATGAATAATTTTGCGCTAAAGCTATGTCTTATTGAAGAAAAAGGATTGTTTTTATTTTCCGTGCCCAATTCTAATAAATTCTATGAAACATCTGTGGGGTCAAAATGCTTACTACACCCCTAGATGAATTCCTCAAGAGGTGTAGTTTCCTAAATGGAGTCACTTTTTGGGCGTTTTCATTGTTTTGTCCCCCTTTTTATTTTCACGGCCTACTTCCAATAATTTCTGCAAAAAAACTGTGCGGTCAAAACGCTCATTATATCCCTAGATAATTTCCTCAATGGGTGTAGTCTCCAAAATGGGGTCACTTGTGGGGGGTTTCCACTGTTTTGTCCCCTCAGGGGCTTTGTAAATGTGAGATGGCCTCATCAAACTATTCCTGCTAAATTTGAGCTCCAAAAGCCAAATAGCGCTCTTTCGCTTCTAAGCCCTGCCGTGTGTCCAAACAGCCGTTTATTACCACATGTGGGGTATTGTTTTACTCAGGAGAAATTGCTTTACAGATTTTGCGGTGCTTTTTCTCCTTTAGTCCTTGGGAAATGAGAAAAAAAAATCGCTAAACCTACATTTTCTTTGAAAAAGTGTCGATTTTAATTTTCACTGCCTACTTCCAATAATTTCTGTAAAAAACCTGTGCAGTCAAAATGCTCACTATACCCCTAGATAATTTCCTTGAGGTGCGTAGTTTCCCAAATGGGGTCACTTTTGGGGGATTTTCACTGTTTTGGCACTACAAGAGCCCTTCAAACCTGACATGGTGCCTAAAATATATTCTAAGGCCGCTGCTTCATTCCAGTAGCACGCTACGGCCACATGTGGGATATTTCCTAAAACTGCAGAAACTGGGCAATAAATATTGAGTTGCATTTCTCTGGTAAAACCTTCTGTGTTATAAAAAAAATTATATTAAACAATTATTTCTGCAAAAAAATATGAAATTTGTAAATTTCACCTCTACATTGCTTTAAATCCTGTGAAATGTCTAAAGGGTTAAGAAATTTTCTAAATGCTGTTTTGAATACTTTGAGGGGTGAAGTTTTTAAAATGGGGTGACTTTTTGGGGGTTTCTAATATATAAGGCCCTCAAAGCCTCTTCACAACTGAACTGGCCCCTGTAAAAATAGCCTTTTGAAATTTTCTTGAAAATGTGAGAAATTGCTGCTAAAGTTCAAAGTCTTGTAACGTCCTAGAAAAATAAAAGGATGTTCAAAAAACGATGCCAATCTAAAGTAGACATATGAAGGATGTTAATTAGGAACAATTTTGTGTGTTATAACTGCCTGTCTTACAAGCAGATACATTTAAATTGAGAAAAATGCAAATTTTTGCAATTTTTCGCTAAATTTAGGTGTTTTTCACAATTAAATACTGAACATATCGAGCAAATTTTGCCAGTAACTTAAAGTCCAATGTGTCACGAGAAAACAGTCTCAGAATCGCTTGGATAGGTGAAAGCATTCCGGAGTTATTACCACATAAAGTGAAAGATGTCAGATTTGAAAGATGAGGCTCTGTCAGGAAGGTCACAAGTGGCCAAAGAGGGAAGGGGTTAAAGTAATAAAAGTAAAAATTCACGTTTTTCCCTTATCAGTCCTTTATTATTATTAATAAAAAATAAACAAATAAACTATACATAATTGGTAACCCCCTGCCTTCGTAACATCCTGAACTACAAAAGTATTTTGTTATCTATCCCGCGCAGTGAACGCCATAAAAGAAAATAATAAACCATACCAGAATCACAATTGTTTGGTCACTTCACCTCCAAAAAAATGGAACAAAAAGAGATCAAAAAGACGCATGTACCTAAAAACTACAGTTCGTTACGCAAAAAACAAGTACTCACACGGCTTTCTTGATGGAAGAATTAAAAAGTTCTGGCAATTAGACTAAGGCAACACAAAAAGTAAATGATTTTTTTACACAAAGTATTTTATTGTGCAAACGCGATAAGACATAAAAAAAACTATAAACATATGGTATCGCCATAATCGTATCGACCCGCAGAATAAAGTGAATGTCATTTATAGCGCACGGTGAACGCTGTAAAAAATTTTTAATACAAAAACAATAGAATTGCTGTTTTTTAGTCACCACGCCTCTTAAAAATAGAATAAAAACTGAACAAAAAGTCGCATGCACCCCATGAAAACGACAATGAATTCCTCAAGGGGTCTATTTTCCAAAATGGGGTCACTTTTGGGGGGTTTCCCCTGTACTGTTACCTATGCAACATGGCGCCCCGAAACCAATGCAGCAAAATCTGCATGCCGAGCCTTTCTGAGCTCTGCTGTTTGTCCAACCAGCAGTGTATGACCACATATTGCCGTAATCAGGAGAAATTTCTTTACAAATGTTGGGGTGCTTTTTCTCCTTTATTCCTTGTCAAAATTAAAAAATTTTAAAAATTTCAAAAGGCTATTTTTACAGGGGCCAGTTCACTTGTGAAGTGGCTTTGAGTGCCTTATATATTAGAAACCCCCAAAAAGTCACCCCATTTTAAAAACTTCACCCCTCAAAGACTTAAAAACCTCATTTAGAAAATGTCAACCCTTTAGACATTTCACAGGATTTAAAGCAATGTAGAGGTGAAATTTACAAATGTCATATTTTTTTGCAGAAATAATTGTTTAATACTATTTTTTTTATAACACAGAAGGTTTTACCAGAGAAATGCAACTCAATATTTATTGCCCAGGTTCTACAGTTTTAGGAAATATCCCACATGTGGCCGTAGCGTGCTAATGGAATGAAGCAGCGGCCTTAGAATATATTTTAGGCACCATGTCAGGTTTGAAGGGCTCTTGCAGTGCCAAAACAGTGAAAATCCCCCAAAAGTGACCCCATTTGGGAAACTACGCACCTCAAGTGAGCATTTTGCCGCTATACGAACTATAGACTGTGACCTGCGCCCTGTTGGCCAGCTGCTTTACCGTCAAGATGTTACGGCCCAGTGGGTCCACGAACCAAACGTGACACATACTAGTCAGCCTGGTCGACTTTATAGGACTACGCTTGTACACGGCTCGAATCCTGTTCACTATCTCTTCCGAAGTCTTTGGGCAGCCCTGACTTTTACCATGACATAAACACCAGTGGCTTCGAATTGCTTCACCCAACACGCATATGAAGGAAGAAAAAAGGAGGATCCTATAGGGCGCTGCTGCGTGGTTGCGGTGGAAAGTCAATGAAAGATAGAAGATATATAATAATAATAATTATTTATTGAACAATAGGTGGCTACGCGTTTCAACACTGAACTAGTGTCTTCCTCAGGCCATTAAAAACATATACAAAGGGGTTCCTTATATACCCATAGGTATTAGACAAACAAGAGTCAGAGGTGGGAGAGGTTAAGAGGTTAATTAGAACGTCATGATTAACAGCTGTATCAAAGGGCTAACTTAGAAAAAATCATTAACACATGGAATAACACCTACACAGGGGAAAGAAAAAAGCGGGAATCACACCCGTATTAGTTTCATAGAATAAATGAATGAATGAATTACATGAATATATATAACGTTGACCCCTTGAAGGTGTCCCCTTTGATTTTTAACCTTGGCCCTAGTGATTCTGTAATATTGTTGACGATCCTCTTGGTTGCTTAGCTACGGAGATAATATCACATACTATTCTAATAACCCGTTAATTCTTGTTGGTTAATCGAAAATTCATTGTTTCGTTGCCCTTAAATAACTATTTTTCTAAAATTTTGCCCTGCATTAATTGCTCCTTGTGACTTTGTGGATTACTATATTTAATATTTTCAAATTATGGGTGGACAATATAAGACATCCATAAGTACCGTCTAAATATGGCTGACTATGGGTCATCTATTTATTCTTTTCTTCTTTTTATATTTATATTTTAAACACAAATATTATGTATTATACTAGGATCATTTTTTTAATAATCTGATTATTTCCTTTGTTGCTTATAGTTATATTTGTTTACTCCTAATATTTTGCACTTCGCTGATAGTTTTTTGTGATTCTGTTACTAATAAAAGATTGACATTTGTCAATCTTTTTATTTTGTCACTTTGACAACACTACTATGTTTAAATGCCGTTTAAATACGGCACATTTTAGCGCTTGTGTTTGACATTCTAAATTTCTGTCTTGTAAGTGACAGATATTTCTGCAGTAGTATTTCAAATATTAATGACTTATGATTTACACTAATGGGTCGGTTTGCATGTTATCAAGGGGTTTAGTAATGTGAACTGTCCTTATTATCAAACCATTGCGGCTTTTATGTATATATATATTTTATTTATTTATTTATTTTTATTTATTTTTATTTATTTATTTATTTTTTAAAAATATCTATTTATTTTCTCCTAAGTGTGTATTATTTTTTCTAATATATATATATATATTTGTTAAATTCTGTTTACACTTATAGTCCCTATTTTTTTGTGTTGTCACATCACAATGGTTATCCATTATTGTGTTTTTTTCTGATTGTAAAATCGTATGTTAAGCTGATTTGGCTACCATTGACACTTTGCGTTTTTGTACACCGGTTTTATACATCTGATGGTTTTTAAAATATATATTTTTATATATTTTATTTTCTTTATTGTTGTTTACATCATCTTACAATAACATTAGAGACACTAAAAAACATTTACTGTATCAAACTATACGCGCTTATATATATATATATTTATTTTTCTGTCAATTCATTATTTAATGTAATGCATTTCTTGTTTTTAATGATATTTTTACATGTATATTTGTCTATACACTATTTCAATGTTGTGTATGATGGATTCAACATTTATTTATGTATTAATTCATTCATTCATTTATTCTATGAAACTAATACGGGTGTGATTCCCGCTTTTTTCTTTCCCCTGTGTAGGTGTTATTCCATGTGTTAATGATTTTTTCTAAGTTAGCCCTTTGATACAGCTGTTAATCATGACGTTCTAATTAACCTCTTAACCTCTCCCACCTCTGACTCTTGTTTGTCTAATACCTATGGGTATATAAGGAACCCCTTTGTATATGTTTTTAATGGCCTGAGGAAGACACTAGTTCAGTGTTGAAACGCGTAGCCACCTATTGTTCAATAAATAATTATTATTATTATATATCTTCTATCTTTCATTGACTTTCCACCACAACCACGCAGCAGCGCCCTATAGGATCCTCCTTTTTTCTTCCTTCATATGCTTCAATTAGCGGTGACCATTCGTTTTCACCGGTTTTGGATCCTGGCAGCAGCAGAGTGGAGTTATTTATTGCCTTTACCTACTACTACGTGGTGAGCACATTAACTACGTTTTACATTTATTTTTAGTCTGATTGACCTGCACTATGTGGCGCCGTGCCTTTTGCTTCTTTATTTACTTCACCCAACACGAAATGCAGTTTCTATGCAGAGCACATTTACCAAATTTATTCTGAAAGTTTCGCTGTACTGTCACAACAGGCCCGTCCTTGCAAATTACAACACGCAAATAGCTTTTTCTTACTTCGATGTCACCATTTTATGTCACATAATGTAAGCACATTTCAAATTTAGCTCTTGAAAATGAAAGCTGTGCTGTGATTGGTTTCTATGGTCAACTAGCCAGTTTTGCTTTGATATTATCACTGGCCATTTACCACTGACGTTACTTTAACTACAGGCCTTTACTTTTGCAGGATACTTTCTGAATCACACTGTATTATATAAAGAGGCATCAGGAGCGTTCCCCTTCCTGTTTTAATAACTCAAAAATCTATTCCTTATCCCCAATTCTTGTTGCATGTACCCCAAAATGGCACCAATAAAAACTACAACTAGTCCTGCAAATAATAAAGCAACTTTTTTGTAAAAATTATTTATTTTTGGTTTTTGTGTAGCCATATTCTCAGAGCCATAACTTTTTTATATTTGCATTGTGGCTCTTAATATGGAACATAAAAAAAAAAAAGCTTTTTACACAGTCCACCTCACTATTGTCTCTCAGTAGAATTAGGACTTGATATTACTCCAATGCTAGGGCATTGTATTATTTTGAACGTCAATACTTTTTGTACCTCTACGGCTTCCATATGGGAACCGCTTCCATGCCATCACTGGCACGAATACTGACAGGAGTGGATACTTAGACCTTTTTGAATCTCAGCATCCCCTGTAGCAATACTATTTCTTATTTACTTGACAGAGACGACTGTTAAAATACCATTTGGGCCTCTGCCTGCCAGCACTGTAAATACATGACACCATTCATATATAAAAAAAATAGTTTGTGACTGCAACATTAACGCTAGCCATAATATAAATTCAAACGCCCAAGTCTTATTGAACCTCTGCGGTCTCCATAGAAGAACTGTTTCTATGACAACACTAACGCGAATACTGACATTAATGAAACATTAAGATATTTTTTAAACTACTGCGGCTTCCATAATAAAACTGTTTCCTATGACAACAAGTTAAAAAATAAAATAAAACACGACAACAATTTCTTTGGATAAAAATGGCCACGATGTTTATTAAGGGTAACATAAAATGATACTAATTAAAGGAGACCAACCATACATTTAAAACATGAAAACTAATAAAATATTAATATTTAGATCAATAAAATACCAAGTTAGCCCAGCATTAGTGGGTGACAAACCCCTCTAACAAACATCGTAACGAAAAAGAATCCAAGACATTAGGGAGGGAGGGTGTGTGACGGTCCAAATCTTCAAAATGGACTGCTTGACCACGACGAACCGCTTCTTTTATGTCCCATATTCCCGCCTTTGGGATTTGAATATCCAATCAGCTGACACTGGAATTTTCCTGGAGATAGAAACTAATACAACCTGCTCATGCACTGCATAGCTGACCTGGGTCCAATCAGCTGGAACCAAAGTATAAACTACCCGGAGGCAGAAACATCTGGGACTGGCTTGTGCCACCAGTAAAGCTTACACGGGGGACACCAAGATGGTATGTACCATTCTAAATTAAAGACAATAATGGAAAAAAGAGAAGGGGGGGGGAAACATTCCAAAAACACATACTGTTTTAATAAAAACATTAGGGGGTTAGTGCAACCATGCATTCCCCAATCAATAGCTTGGGGGGGGGGGCCCTGGCATGGTAGCACAGGCCCCACTAAAAACGTACCAACTAAAATAAAACCCGACAACAATTTCTTTGGATAAAAATGGCCACGATGTTTATTAAGGGTAGCATAAAATAATAATAAAAGAGAATAACCATAAATTGAAAACATGAAAACTAATAAAATTATAAATATTTAGACCAATAAAATACCAAGTCCACCCATTCCGTCCATTCCAAACCCACAAGCCATGACCAATATAATATGGCCCCCCAAAAATACTGCAGCCATTCCTCAATTAATTCTGTAAACCCAGGTTGAAAATGTTGATACCCACATTAGAAAGATGTATTAAAGAGGCTCTGTCACCACATTATAAGTGGCCTATCTCCTACATAAGGAGATGGGCGCTATAATGTAGGTGACAGCGGTGCTTTTTATTTAAAAAAAAACTATTTTCACCACTTTATTAGTGATTTTAGATTTATGCTAATGAGTGTCTTAATGCCCAAGTGGGCGTGTTTTTACTTTAGACCAAGTGGGCGTTGTACAGAGGAGTGTATGACGCTGACCAATCAGCATCATGCACTCCTCTCCATTCGTTTAGGCAGCGCATAGGGATCCTTTTAGATCGCTATGTCCTGTCTTATACTAACACATTAAAGATACTGAAGTGTTTAGACAGTGAATAGACATTCCACAGGATGTCTACTCACAATCCCTGCACTTCGTTAATGTGTCTGTGGTAGTTACAGCCGAGGAAGCGTAATCTCGTTGTAACCTGTCATCTACAGCGTAATCTCGCGAGATTACGCTTGCTCTGCTGTAACTACCACAGAAACAGTAACGAATTGCAGGGATTGTGAATAGAAATCCCGTGGAATGTCTATTCACTGTCTAAACACTTCAGTATCGTTAATGTTTTAGTATAAGACAGCACATAGCGATCTAAAAGGATCCCTATGTGCTGCCTAAATGAATAGAGAGGAGTGCATGACGCTGATTGGTCAGCGTCATACACTTCTCTGTACAACGCCCACTTGGTCTAAAGTAAAAACACGCCCACTTGGGCATTAAGACACTCATTAGCATAAATCTAAAATCGCTAATAAAGTGGTGAAAATAGATCGTTTCTTTAAATAAAAAGCACTGCTGTCACCTACATTACAGCGCTGATCTCCTTATGTAGGAGACAGGGCACTTATAATGTGGTGACAGAGCCTCTTTAAATCATTCCTGAATAGACCTTCCGTAAAGTCTTCAAGGTCGCAGTGTTTATAAGAAAGACCACCGAGGACTGGCACATATTTTTGCATAGCTCTGTTCATCTTTTGCAGATTCTGTTCAAGAACTTAGAATTTCCAGAGGAACGTAACGGTCTTGGAATAATCAGGGAAAAAACATTTTATCAAAGCTAGATCTCTTCTCATTTCCCAAAGAAGGTCCAAAGATTTGGCTTTACCTAGGTCATTAGCTCAGCCATGAATGATAATTAAATTTGGATCTGGCCAATATGAGCTAAGTGATTTTACTAATGAGAAAACATTTTTCCATTGCAAACTCCTTACCACGTTCCGAAAAAACGAAAGTATGCATAGACAAATTTTCTGTGTAAGACCTTCTTGCATCTCTCTTCTGTTCCCAAAATATAAAAGAGTGGCCAAGGATGCAAATATCCAAACGCTTACCTGCTAAATATATGATTAAGCCCCTAACAAATCTGGTCTAATATAGAGTTTAATTCTGTTAGATTCCCACCTACCAATTCTTTTAGTAATCCCCTCATCAATCCCTAGATGCACAGCTTCTGTAGCTGCACCTATTCTAAAAGAACAGGGAGAGATTTTAAACTGTTCAATCTTCAGATACTTCAGACATTTCTTCAAAACCGAATTAAACTTGAATCTAGACAGCTGATCACCATTTTGATGAATCAGAAACGAAACACCAAGACTCGGCCTGAGTGACAACCAATGTTTAACATTTGAAACAGAGCATAGGACAGAACCAAAAAACTGATTCATTCTAACAGAACAACCTTTACCTAATTTATCAGTTTTAGATTTCTTCAGCAATAACAAAATATGATCAAACTTGCAACTAACATCCTGAAATAGGAGGCCAGGGGCCGTAAATTTATTCTCCGCTACCAGTTCGCTTATAAGCAAAGCTGCAAAAAACATTAGAACGAACGCCGTTTTGAACAAACACACTTCAAACTCATTAAAACAAACTAAAGATAAAACCTTATATAATTTTAATAACAATTCTAACTAAATAGACCGCCGCCTTCTTTCAAGAACTGGAGATGGCCTATGATAACCCTTTAAATTCTTCCTAACTGGAAAGCGCGAACAAATAGCTGGACAACTATTCAATTTAAGAAATAAATAAATATCCCCGAGAAACTTAGAAATGGAGGCAAATATAAGCCACCTCTGAATCAGACTACATAAAAATTTCAAAACTAAACCTACCTCATTATAAAAGAAATTACAGTTCTCATTATTACAAAAAGTAATCCACTCCTTCCAAGCGGCTGAATAATCAGCCCATGTTCTTGGAGCCAAAGTCCTCTGAATGTTAATAGAGATTAGTCCCAGATCAGATTCCATAAATGAGGTGGACACAGAATTCCACAAGGCTCCGCTTCTGGTGCCAGTTTTCTGAACCTCTGCCACTGACAACGAGATAAGGAATCTGCTATATCGGTTACTTTTGCCGTCAATATAACTAGCTTTCAACCAGATATTTAGCTTAAGACAACATAATGTTAAATGTCTTAACCAAGTTACATTTCGAAGATAAAGTATTAACCCCTTCCCGAATTTTGTCGTATGGATACATCATGAAAAGCCAGTGTTTCCCGCATTTTGTGGTATCCATACGACAAATGGTGGACACCGGCTCAGAAGCTGAGTCCGTGCCACCATCCCCGGGTGTTGGCTTCATGTTATAGCTGACACCCTGGGGTCAAGGTGAGGACCGAAGTTTGCTCTGATCCCCGCCATTAATCCCTTAAATGCAGAGGTCAAAAGTGTTTGCTGCATTTAAATTGTTTGCCGCTCATTGGCACCCCAGCAATGAAATTGCAGGGGTGCCGGTGGCTGCAAAGGCAATCGGAGGCCTAACACTAGCCTCCCAGTATGCTTTCAGGCCTCCGGCGTCATCCACCTGGGACTGGTGACATCCACCTGTAACGGCCGGAATCGAAGCTAGCTCCGATTCCTGCCATTAACCCCTTAGATGCCGCGATCCAAAGCTATCACTGCATCTTAGAGGTTGGCAGCAGATCGGAGGCCCTGCATGCTATAGCAGGGCTGCCGACTACTGCTATGGTAACAGGAGGCCTAACAATGGCCTCCTGCTCTGCCATTACGGAAGCCGTTATAAGGCCCCGTCCGGAGGCAAAGCCTAATCGGCTTGCTGTCAGTGAATGACTGACAGATCTAACACATTGCACTACATAGGTAGTGCAATGTATTAGAAAAATAATCTGACAGTTGTACATTCAAGTCCCCTAGTGAGACTAAAAAGTGTAAAAAAAAATTGCAAAAAATATAATAAAAGTTTCAAGTACTAAAATAACACAACTGCCCTTTTTCCGTTATCAAGTCTGATACTATAAAAATATTATGTTATTTATTCCACGCGGTGAACGGCGTAAAAAATTTAGTTTTTTTTGGTCGCTTTGCCCAGCAAAAATTGGAGTAAAAAGTGATCAAAAAATCGCGTGTATCCAAAAATGGTACCTATAAAACCTAGTGGGACAAGTAAAAAAAAAGTAATAAAAATGTTTTTAAAAAAAAGTGTAAGTTATAAGTGACAAACAAAAATGCTTTTTTTTTCCTATACTAAGACTTTCATTATAAGAAAAAAATGAACACGTTAAAAAAAAAGTACACATATTTGGTATTGCCCCACTCGTAACGACCCAAACGATAAAACTTTAATGTTATTTCTCCCGCACGATGAATACCCCCCAAAAAATCTATGAAAATCGACACCAGAATCGCTTGTTTTTGGTCACCACCCCTCCCAAAATAGAGAATAAAAAGTGATCAAAAAGTCGCATGTACCCGAAAATAGTACCAATAAAAACTACAACCCGTCCTGCAAAAACAAGCCCTTAGGCTATGTTCACACGGAGTATTTTGACGAGTTTTTTGACGCGGAAACCGCGTCGCAAAACTCATCAAAAACGGCCCGAAAATGCCTCCCATGGATTTCAATGGGAGGCGTCAGTGTCTTTTTCCCGCGAGCAGTAAAACTGCCTCGCAGGAAAAAGAAGAGACATGCCCTATCTTCGGGCGTTTACGCCTCTGACCTTCCATTGACTTCAATGGGAGGCAGAGAAAGCGCATTTCGCTGTGTTTTATGCCCGCGGCTCTCAATGGCCGCGGGCGAAAAACGCAGCGAGAATCGGTGTGCAGGGAAAGGAAAATCTGCCTCAAACTTCCAAACGGAATTTTGAGGCAGATATTCCTCCTGCAAAAAACTCTGTGTGAACATAGCATTACAAAGCTTTTTTAACTAAAAAATAAAAAAGTTATCGCTCTCATAATATCGTGACACAAAAAAAATATTATTTTATAAAAAAGTGATTTTATTGCGCAAACGCTGCAAAACATAAAAAACCCTATATAAATATGGTATCGGTGTAATCGTATCGATCTGCAGAATAAACTAAAATTGCCATTTATAGCGCACGGTTAACGCCGCAAAAAATAAACTAAAAAACATTGTAAGAATTGCTTGTTTATGGTCATCCGGCTTGCACAACAATTGAATAAAAAGTGATCAAAAAAATTGCATGTATCCCAAAATGGTACCAATGAAAAGTACAGACTGTCCCGCAACAAATAAGCCCTCACACAGCTCAGGTGGAGAAAAAAAAAAAAAGTTCTAGATCTCAGAATATGGCGATGCAAAATGTGCAGTGTTCCAAAATCGGATAAGATCGGGCGCCATTTATCAGTATGACACTGGCCACACATCTATGAAATATTATTTATTTACCGCATTATTATACCCTCTTATTATGCCCTGATGTACTCTACCCAGCTTACACATGCCCCCCACATTATAAAATGAAATACCAGCAAAACCCCAAACAGAACTACTACCAAGCAAAATCTGTGCTCCAAAAGAAAAATGGCACTCTCTCCATTCTGAGCCCTGCAGCATGCCCAAACAGCAGTTTGCGCGCACATATATGGCATCGCCATACCCGAGAGCAGGGGCGTAGCTAAAGGCTCATGGGTCCTGGTGCAAGAATTCAGCTTGGGACCCCCTACCCCTCCCCAACACCACGAGACCCCTGCCGCGCCAATGGCCAGCCTCCTTGCCCAACAGCCCCTCCCAGTATACCTCCCCCATAGCCGCTCTTACACAGTATAATGCCCCTGTAACTGCCCCATACAGTATAATGCTCCCCATAACTGCCCCTATACAGTATAATGCTCCCCGTAGCTGCCCCACACAGTATAATGCTCCCATAGCTACCCCCCCACACACAGTATAATGCCCACATACAGTATAATGCCCCCCATAGCAGACCCCATACAGTATAATGCCCCTCATAAATTCCCCCATACAGTATAATGCCCCTCATAGCTGCCACCATATCAGCCCCCATACAGTAATGCCCCTCATAGCTGCCACCATATCAGCCCCCCTCCTTATACAGTATAATTCCTCCATATGTGCATAATAGAAAAATAATAAAGTTACCTATCCCCGTTCCCGCGACGGGTGGAGGAGGAGATCATTCTCCTCCTTTGCCCTGTGTTATGAGTGACTCGGAGCAGACAGGCGCGATGATGTCACTAAATCGCGCCTGTCTGTGCCGAGCCGCTAATAGCTCACGCCAGTGAATGCTGGAGGAAGGAGCCGTCAGTTCCTTGCTCCAGGATTAAATTCAACTGGATCTGCGTCCTGAGGTCGCAAATACATTTGGAAACAGGACCTCGGTGAGTGGTACACGACCCCCCAGGGGGAGTGCGACCCACAGTTTGTAATGTATTGTGTCGTGCAGTTTGTGTTTGCGGTGGAGAGAGGAGAGGGGGCCTGTAATTTAAAACCCCTCTCCATCGCAAACACAGACAGTACAATACAATATAACACATACATTACGGGCCCCCTCTGCAGCTCACCTGCAGTCTTCCATGCTCTTCCGCATCGGCTCTTCCACAGTGGCTGGAACGCCCCCTCTCGTGACGTCACGGTCACATGGTACACTGAGTGTACCATGTGACTGTGACGTCTAAACAAACCATGCCCGTAACCAGGAAGTACCAGCATCACGGCACATACAAACTTTGTATTAGCATGCTGCGGGCCCCCCAGGCTTGTGGCCCCGGTCGCAACTGCGACCGCTGCATACCCTATTGCTACGCCACTGCCCGAGAGAACCCGCTTAACGTTTTATAAGGTATTAGTCTTCAGTGGCACAAACTGGGCAAAACATATTATGCACTAAAATGGCATATCAGCGGAAAAATTTAATATTCACACCATCCGCTGTGCATTAACCCCTTTGCGCACTATGACTTAATAGCACGTCATGGTGTGGGGGTTGATGTATGGAGCGGGCTCACGTGCCAAACCCGCTCCATATGCTGCGGGTGTCAGCTGTGTATTACAGCTGACACCCGGGACTAACGGACAGGAACAGCGATTGTGCGGTTACAGAAGCCTGTAAAAATATCAATATACTGCAATACATTAGTATTGCAGTATATTGTATCAGCGATCCAATGATTGCTAGTTCAAGTCCCCTAAGGGGACTAATAAAATGTGTAGAAGAATTTAATTTATTAGTAGTGAGAAAGAAAAAAGTTTAACGTTGAAAAAAAAAAACCTTTTCACATTTTTCTTCTAAAGTAATGTAAAAAAAATAAACAATATTGGTATCGCTACGTCCGTAAAAGGCAGCGCTATTACAATATACCATTATTTAACTCGCGCGGTGAACACCGTAAAAAACCTAAATAATTTAAACCGCCGAAATCGCTGTAGTTTTCGTTTTTACCGCACGGCGAAAGCTGTAAAAACGAAAACCCCCAAAAATGGAATCAGATTTTTTTCCTATATCAGCCGGCAAAGAATTTATTTTCAGTTTCCCAGTACATTTTATGGCACTTTAAATGGTGTCAATAGAAACTACAATCCCTCCCGCAATAAATAAGCCCTCACATCACTCTACTGATGGAAAAGGAAAAAAGTTATGGTTCTTGGAAGGCGGGGAGTGAAAAACGAAAATAAAGCAAAAAATGGATCAGTCCTGAAAGGGTTAATTCATTTCTAATGAAAAAAAATGTATGACCACATGTGGGGTATTTCCGTACTCGGGAGAAATTGCTTTACAAAAATTGGTTGTTTTTTTTCTCCTTTATCCCTTGTGAAAATGAGAAAATTCACTTACAATAGGGAGGTTCTTAGCGCACATGTTGATCAAAATGTGGGGTTAGTGACTGCCTCCATTTTTTGATCTTGCACCCCTCCCATTCTGCCCAGGGGAATTTTAATTAGTTTAATCCTGGTTCCTACCATCCCCAAGAATATGTAGGTTTAGTCCCAGTTCTGGGTGTATGTGCAGCGTAGGTTCCCACCTCATAGAGGTCGCCTTGTCGTGGCAGGTGGGCTCACACAATTTGATCAAAATGTGTGCTGAGAACCTCCCTATTGTAAGTAGATTTATCAGTAATGCATATGTATTTATATTTAGTGGCTTAGGTGGCATTAGTGTTCGCAGTGTGCTGTCGCCATTTTCTTGTGTGCTACCCAAGTGAACAACACTCTCCTGGAAGTAGGTGTATCAGTATCTAAGTCTACCATAAAGAGAAGACTTCATGAGAGCAAATAAAGAGGGTTCACCACAATGTGCAAACCATTAATCACCCTAAAAAATCGGCCAGATTGGACTTTGCCAAACAACATCTAAAGAAGGCAGCCCGGGGGCGTGGCTTGGACATGGCGCTGACCAGACGTGCTGCTTGAGAGCTCCGTTCCTGCACTTCCATAACCCGCTCATAAGCATATTATAAGACACACTTGAACCTACCTAATGGTCAGGAAATCTAAGGCAACCTCGGGGACTCCATACTGTACGAGGCAGATGTCTTCAGCCGGCTCCATTCAGCGATTTCTCACCGACACTGCTGCCGGGCCGTCTCCCAAGATGGCGCCGTTGGAGGGGAGACGAACTGGACCAGGATTCCCGCTTGCAGAGGAGTCTTCTTCGGGAGTTGCCGCTGCAGCATCAGGTACCGACAGTACCCCCTCTCCGGTCTCTGGCTCCCAGGGTTCGTTTCCTTCCCTGCTGGCGGGGGTAAAGATGGACCCTTCTGGAACTGTCATGGCGCTCCCTGCACCGTCCTGCTCACCACGTGGTGTCAGTCATGGCGCCCGGGCCTCTCATTCCTCATCCTCTGGCATGCTGGGTTCTGCATCAATGCCTGCTTCTCCTCGGGATCTGGATCTTCATTCCTCCCCCCACATTAATGGCTCTGCCAGCATGGGAGATGATTTACAGGGCCTGAGACAACAGCTCGCCTCATTGCCCACTAAGCAGGACATGGAGCGTTATGTGAATCGTCTTGAGATGACATATAAATCTGAGATACAGGCTCTTACGACTAATGTCTCTCAATTGTCCGATCAAGTTCAGCGCATAGAAGGCGATGTTTTCTCTGTTGCACAGCAGCAAGTCTCTCATGCAGAACGGCTGGATCAGCACTCCCAGCAGATTCATGCTCTATTTAACTTGGCTGAAGATCATGAGAATCGGAATCGCCGTAACAACATTCGGCTCCGGGGCATTCCTGAGGATATATCTTCGGGGCAACTCATACCCGTCCTACAGTCTTTGTTTAACTCCCTGCTGGGGCGCCCTGCTGACGATCCATTGGAGCTTGATAGGGCTCACAGGACTCTCGGCCCTCGTAACCCGGATCCTGATAAGCCTAGAGATGTGCTATGCCGTGTCCATTTTTTCTCTCTGAAGGAGCAGATCATGAGGAAGGCCCGAGACAAAGGAGAAGTTTTATTACAAGGGGTCAAGATCCAGTTGTTATCCGATTTGTCCAAGATGACCCTGGACAAACGCAGAGTGCTTCGTCCCTTACTGGATGTGCTGAGAGAGCATGAGATCTCCTATTCCTGGGGTCACCCCTTCGAGCTACAGGTCCGCAGAGATGGGACATTGCTGAGTGTTCGAGACCCAGGGGATGTTCCGGACTTCTGTGCTGCCCTCCAGGTGCCGAGAGTTTCCCTGCCTGATTGGCCGTATGCCCCTCTACCATCACAGCGCTCAAGGCCGCGCCGGCGTGGTCGTTCTCCCGCTTCTCCTATGGGTCGTCATGGTGGGCGACGTGCTGATCCGCTGTGATTTCGTATGGTGGTTTCTTTGTCAGCCAGCAGTAGGCCTAGGCCTTAAGTTAATTTGTTACTGGTTATATCTTGGGAGGCGAAGATCTGATGTGTGTCATATAATGCCCAGTTATGCCGGTACTTCCGCCCTAGGTAGGGGCTGCAGGTGTTCAGATTGATCAGTTACCCGGGATTAATTAATGTTCTTCAGTTGCCAGTACTACTGCACCATGTATGTTATGTGATTATCTACGTTATTACTAATTACATGCCAGTGCATTCATGCGTTAACTGTATAGATTTCCGGGAATGTATTGTTATGTTGGTATCTCTGGTTTGATCCTGACCAAATGTCGGCCATTATTTCACTTTCTCGTGATATTGAGCTAATTGCCTTAATGTTCTTTCCATTCATGTGTTGGTTCTAAGATGTGTGATATTTGCACTGGGTTGGGGGGTGCGGGGCACTGGCTAGTCATTGTCCTGACACTTCTCCTCTTAGGGACTCACTGGTTATATCCGGTGTACTCTTGTTTGTTTCTCCTTGAGTAGCTCAAGGGGTGGGTGATTATTTCACCTGTCTGTTTGTCTTTGTTGTTGTCTCTCCCTTCCTTGTTTGTCCTGTTGTTGTTCGTCGCGCCTCTACTTAGTACATTGCTCTACGAGCTCCTTTAGTGAGAGGTGGCAATGGCACAATTGAAGACTTGTACCTTTAATGCTAGGGGGCTTAATGTCCCAGAAAAACGCTCACAAATTTGATACAACATGCATAAAGAGCGGGTACATATCTTGTTCCTGCAAGAAACTCATTTTCAGACGGGCCATACGCCACAGTTCACGAATCAATATTTTCCAGCCTGGTTCCACAGTACCAACCCGGAATCTAAGTCCAAGGGTGCCAGTATATGTATTCATAAGTCACTCTCACATAAAATTCTTGATGTTCTGGTTGACCCGGATGGTCGATATGTTTTTCTCAAGCTATCCATACGTAATAAGATCTTTACACTGGTCAATATGTACCTCCCCAATAGGGACCAGGCACGAGTAGGCCGATTGTATTTAAGGAAACTGGAAGAGTTCACTGAGGGCGTTCTAATTGTTGGAGGTGATTTTAATCTGACTTTTGATTCCAGACTTGACACCTCTTCGGACAGGTCTGTGGTTCCTAAGTCGCATTTGGGGGCACTGAAAAATGTGATGCATTCCATGCAGTTGATTGACGTGTGGAGGATTCTACACCCTCAGGTAAGAGAATACACTTATTTCTCCCCACTGCATAACATGTACAGTAGGATAGACGTTTTTTTGATTAGCCACCACTTGCTTACCTGGCACCCTACCTCTGACGTGGGCCCTATGATTTGGTCGGACCATGCACCTGTGTTTCTGACTAGAGATGAGCGAACTTTTCAAAAGTTCGGTTCGGCTAGTTCGCCGAATTTCACAAAAAAGTTCGATTCGGACCGAACTAGTTCGGACCGAACCTGTCACTTACGTGCGCCGAGCATGCTACTGTCCAGGGTGCTGATAGAGTTAATGGGCTGCACTAACTCTTTCAGCAACCTTGACAGTACATGCTCGGCGCGCGGAAAATACAATTTAAATGTAATAAAAAAATAAAAATTATACGTTCGTACTTACTTTCCTCCTGTCCGGCCTCCAGCGATGACGTTTCATCCCTTTCGCCGCTGCAGCCAATCACAGGCTGTAGTGGCGGTCACGCACGTCAGGATGACGCTTCATCCCACGTGACCGCCTCTGCAGCCAATCACAGGCTGCAGCGGCGACATGGATGAAACCGGACAGGAGGAAAGTAAGTATGAACGTATTATTATTTTTTTTGGCATGTATGTATGTTTGTATGTTTGCATGTATGTATGTATGTCGTCATGTATGTATGTTGTCATGTATGTATGTATATATGTGCATATTTGTATGTATATTTGCATGTATATATTTGCATGTATGTTTGCATTTATGTATATTTGCATGAATGTATATTTGCATGTATGTATGTTGTCATGTATGTATGTTGTCATGTATGTTGGCATGTATGTATACATGTTTGTATGTATATTTGCATGTATATATTTGTATGTATGTATGTATGTATGTATGTTGTCATGTATGTTTGCATGTTTTTATTTTTGCATGTATGTTTGCATGTATGTTTATATATATGTGCATGTATGTAATTATGTTTGCATGTATTTATGTTTGCATGTATATTTGTGCATGCTTGTATATATGTATGTATGTATCTTTGCATGTTTGTATGTATGGTTTCATGTGTGTGTGTTTGCATGTATGTATGTTTGTATATATGTATGTATGTATGTATGTATGTATGTTTGCATGTATGTTTGTTTGTATATATGTCTGTATGGCCATGTATGATACTGTCTGCTGGCGCCCTGTATCTAAGTCAACTTCGCGGCAGGCTTCTATACATGGTATAAGGCCCCATGCACACGACAGCAAAAAACCTCCGTTTTTGCGGACCGCAATCGCGGTCCGCAAAAACGGAGCCATTCACTTTCATTGAACACTGACACCTTTCAGTAGCACTACGGAAGGGTGTCAGTGCCATGGAAATGTTCCGGGAATTATGGAACATGTCCGTTCTTTCGCATTTTGCGGGCCGTGCTCCCATGCTTTGTATGGGAGCACGGCCCGAAAATGCGGCTGTCAGTCAGCGGCCGGCCGTGCCCGCAATCGCGGGTCATGATTGCGGGCACGGTCGTGTGCATGGGGCCTAACAGTCAGTATCACACATTAAACTGAATCTAAGCCTACGACATGTTTTAATTCATTATTTTTTTTTTTTACAGGTTTGGTGTTTGGACTACGTCGGTTTCGAGGACTACTTCGATGACGTTTTTTTTTTCTACAATAAAATGGTTAATGAGGGTTGTGTTGGGGGTGCTTTATTTCAATAAAATATTTTATCTATATCTTTGTCTTTTTCTTTTCAAATTTTATTACTACCACTTTAGTAATGGCCGCTGTCTGAGTGACAACATCCATTACTAAGGCGAGGCTTAGTGTTAGCCGGTG
The DNA here is from genome assembly GCF_050947455.1 of Rhinoderma darwinii. Lineage (NCBI taxonomy): Eukaryota > Metazoa > Chordata > Amphibia > Anura > Rhinodermatidae > Rhinoderma > Rhinoderma darwinii. The sequence goes on from NC_134698.1 coordinate 57,051,639, forward strand.
CAGAGGCTAACACTAACCACCATTATTACCCCGGTACCCACCACCACCAGGGGTGCCGGGAAGAGCCAGGTACGATCCAGTACCCGACCATCTGTTGTGATGGTCGGGCCCTGGGGCGGCCGCAGGCTGGTATTATGAGGCTGGGAAGGGCCAGAAACAGTGGACCTTCCCACCCTTGTAATGCTAGGCTGCTGCTGCTGTGTTGTATCTGGCTGGTTATAAAAGTGGGGGGGGACCCCACGTCATTTTTTTTTAATTTTTAATTTTTTTTTTTTAAAAGACATGGGGTTCCACCCAATTTATCATAACCAGCCACATACAACACAGTGTTATTAGCCTGGGAATGGACAAAACCAGTGGCCCTTCCCACCCATGTAATGCCAGACTGCTGCGGCCTTGTATATGGCTGGTTATTAAAAATGTGGGGGACCCAACGTCTATTGTTAAATTTGTTAAATTCAAAAAAAAAAAACGACGTGGGGTCCCCCCCATTTTTATAACCAGCCCGATACAACACAGCAGCAGCAGCCTAGCATTACAAGGGTGGGAAGGTCCACTGTTTTTGGCCCTTCCCAGCCTCATAATACCAGCCTACGGCCGCCCCAGTACCCGACCATCACAACAGATGGTCGGGTACTGGATCGTACCAAGCTCTTCCCGGCACCCCTGGTGGTGGTGGGTACCGGGGTAATAATGGGTGGTTAGTGCTAGCCTCTGCACCGGCTAACACTAAGTACCGCCTTAATAATGGACGCTGTCAATCAGCCAACTGCCATTATCTAGGCACTAATAAAGTTTAAAAAAAAACACAAAGACAATTCTTTTTTATTGAAATAAGAAATCCCCAACAAAACCCTCGTTAACCATTTTATTAAAATTTGAAAAAACGTAGATCTACGCAGTAGTCCAACGAATCGAAGATGTAGTCCAATCGGTACATCAAAATCTGCAACAACATAAAAAAACAGTTATCAATGTGAACAATAACAGTACTTCTACTCACCTACACACATATATACACGCACACACACACAAACAACCATACACAAACACACACATATACACAAACACACATATAAACAAACACACCCATATATACACAAACACACACAAACACACACCCATATACACAAACACACACATATACAAAAACACAAACACACAAACATCTACACACAAACATATACACAAATACACCCATATATACACACACACATATACTCAAACACCCATATATACACAAACACACACATAAACACACACCCATATACACAAACACACACATATACACAAACACACATATACACACATATAAACAAACACACCCATATATACACAAACACACACACATAAACACACACCCATATACACAAACACACACATATACAAAAACACACACACACAAACATCTACACACAAACATATATACAAATACACCCATATATATACACAAACACACCCATATATACACAAACACACACATAAACACACACCCATATACACACATATACACAAACACACACATATACAAAAACACACACACAAACATCTACACACAAACATATACACATACACCCATATATACACACACATATATACACAAACACATATACACAAACACACCCATATATACACAAACACACATAAACACACATATACACAAACACACATATAAAAACAAAAACAGACAAAGACGCATCCCCAAACACACACACTGTTTCTTTTAAATGCTGCTGGGGAACCCGCTCGATCCACTATATAAGGCTGCGCTATAGTGCAGCATTTAAAAGAAACAGGATCCTGACCTGTCCATAGAGTTTAAGGCAGCACAGAGTATTTCAGGAGATGAGCGTGCAGATTCAGTGCTGCTGTGAACTCTGCTCTTACCATTACGTAGCTCTCAGTCTGTTACCTCTCCTCCACTCCTGTCCTCAAGAACACCTTCACATGATTGGCAAGTCACCACGTAATGATAAGAGCAGAGTTCACAGCAGCACAGAGTATTTCAGGAGATGAGCGTGCGGATCTTGTGTGGGGTGGTGACTTGCCAATCATGTGAAGGTGTTATTGAGGACAGGAGTGGAGGAGAGGTAACAGACTGAGCTACGTAATGGTAAGAGCAAAGTTCACAACAGCACAGAATCTGCACGCTCCTCTCCTGAAATATTCTGTGCTGCTGTGAACTCTGCTCTTACCATTACGTAGCTCTCAGTCTGTTACCTCTCCTCCACTCCTGTCCTCAAGAACACCTTCACATGATTGGCAAGTCACCACTGCGCACAAGATCCGCACGCTCATCTCCTGAAATACTCTGTGCTGCTGTGAACTCTGCTCTTACCGTTACGTGGTGACTTGCCAATCATGAAGGTGTTATTGAGGACAGTAGTAGAGGAGAGGTAACAGACTGAGAGCTACGTAATGGTAAGAGCAGAGTTCACAGCAGCACTGAATCTGCACGCTCATCTCCTGAAATACTCTGTGCTGCCTTAAACTCTGTGGACAGGTCAGGATCCTGTTTCTTTTAAATGCTGCACTGTAGCGCAGCCTTATATAGTGGATCGAGCGGGTTCCCTAGCAGCATTTAAAAGAAACAGGATCCTGACCTGTCCACAGAGTTTAAGGCAGCACAGAGTATTTCAGGAGATGAGCACGGCCGGCCACAGGCAGCCGGTCGTTTTTCCAAGCCGTGCTCCCATTATGCACACGACCGTAAAAACACCCATTATTGCGGGTCGTAATTACGACCCGCAATAACGGGCTCATAGAATTCTGTTACCCACGGGTACCTTCCCGTTTTCTCACGGGAAGGTGCCCGTGCCGTTAAAAAAATAGAACATGTTCTATTTTTCTATTTTACGGGCCGTACTGCTATAAAATTTAGGGTATGATCACACGACAGCGTCCGTAACGGCTGAAATTACGGGGATGTTTCCGCCTGAAAACATCCCCGTAATTTCAGCCGTAACGGCATGTGCAGGCGCTTGAACGCCGCGTCCATTACGGACGTAATTGGCGCTGCTATTCATTGGAGTCAATGAATAACGGCTCCAATTACGGCCAAAGAAGTGACAGGTCACTTCTTTGACGCGGGCGTCTATTTACGCGCCGTCATTTGACAGCGGCGCGTAAATATACGCCTCGTGTGAACAGACAAACGTCTGCCCATTGCTTTCAATGGGCAGATGTTTATCAGCGCTATCGAGGCGCTATTTTCGGGCGTAATTCGGGGCAAAAAATCCCGAATTACGTCCGTAATTAGTGCGTGTGAACACAGGGTATGTTCACACGCACTAATTACGGACGTAATTCGGGCGTTTTTGCCCCGAATTACGTCCAAAAATAGCGCCTCGATAGCGCTGACAAACATCTGCCCATTGAAAGCAATGGGCAGACGTTTGTCTGTTCACACGAGGCGTAATTTACGCGCCGCTGTCAAATGACGGCGCGTAAATAGACGCCCGCGTCAAAGAAGTGACCTGTCACTTCTTTGGCCGTAATTGGAGCCGTTATTCATTGACTCCAATGAATAGCAGCGCCAATTACGTCCGTAATGGACGCGGCGTTCAAGCGCCTGCATATGCCGTAACGGCTGAAATTACGGGGATGTTTTCAGGCGGAAACATCCCTGTAATTTCAGCCGTAACGGACGCTGTCGTGTGAACATACCCTTATAATGACAGCACGGCTCGTAAAAGCGGCCGGCTGCCCGTGGCCGGCCGTGCTCGTAATTACGAGTCGTAATTACAAGAACGACCCGTAAAATAAAAAAATAGAAAATGTTCTATCTTTTTAACGGCACGGGCACCTTCCCGTGAGAAAACGGGAAGGTTCCCGTGGCTAACAGAAGTCTATGGGCCCGCTATTTCGGGTCGTAATTACGACCCTTAATAACGGGTGTTTTTACGGTCGTGTGCATGAGGCCCCGTAATGACGAGTGGCTACATGTGTGCACCCGTCATTACGGCAGCGTTGCTAGGCGACGTCAGTAAATAGTCACTCTTCAGGGTGCTGAAAGAGTTAACTGATCGGCAGTAACTGTTTCAGCACCCTGGACAGTGACTACCGATCACAATATAGAGTACCTGTAAAAAAAAAAAGACGTTCATACTTACCGGGAACTCCCTGCTTCCTCCAGTCCGGTCTCCTGGCCGTTGCCTTGGTGACGCGTCCCTCGCGACATCCGGCCCGACATTCCTTGATGACGATGCAGCCCATGTGAGCGCTGCAGCCAATCACGGGCTGCAGAGGCCTCTGCAGCCAATCACGGGCTGCAGAGGCCTCTGCAGCCAATCACAGGCTGCCGCGTCAGAAAAGAAGGTCGGACTGGAGGAAGAAGAGGGACTCGTCCGCAAGACAACGACCAGGTACGTATGAAATGCTTTTTATTTTATTTTTAATCAGCAGCCTCTTTTCTCTATCAGTGATTGATAGAGATAAGTGGCTGCCGATTTGTATAATATTTTTGACCGGGTTCGGTCAAAACGGGTTCGGCCGAACCCGGTGAAGTTCGGATTCGCTGCGAACCGAACTTTTCCGGAAGTTCAGACCGAAACCGGGTTCGGTTGTCCCGGTTCGCTCATCTCTATTTCTGACCCTTACATTTCCTAATTCATTACCTAATTTCCAATCCTGGAAACTTAATGACAACTTGTTGCGGGATGCAGTATGCGTGGCGGCCATTAAAGATTCAATTACCGGTTTCTTTGAGGTTCATGAACATGAAGCTACTCCCTTGCCACTCCAGTGGGAGGCACTGAAGTGTGTCATTCGAGGGGTACTGATACAAAATGGGGCACGATTGAAGCGCGAAAAGGGGTTTGCTATTGCACGTCTCTTGATTCAGATACGGGATCTGGAATCCTGTCATAAAAGGGTTCCATCCTCACAGATTTTTGCAGAGCTCACTACAGCGAGAGAATCCTTGCGTTCTTTGATAGATCAGTCGCATGCTCGATTCAGGGATCGGATGCGCAAGCACTCATACGAATATGCAGATAAATGCGGTAGGTCTCTGGCACGGATACTGCATCTCCGTACACAAGCGTCATATATCCCTAAAGTTTCATCTCCCTCGGGCGTTGAGGTTCATGACCCGGTTGGTATTACTGACTGCTTTAAACACTATTACTCGGCGCTTTATAATATCAAAGGCCAATTTCATGATATGCAGGCAGAATCGTTACGGGATAAAATCGACCGCTATGTTCAGGATACTGCGTTGCCGACCTTGGAGGAGGGGGTGGCTTTGGAGCTTGAGGAGGATTTTTTGGAAACCGAAGTGGAGCGGGCTATTTGAGAGTCGCCCTTGGGAAAAAGCTCGGGGCCCGATGGGTTTAATAACAAATTTTATAAGGCATTTAAAGATCAATTGGCTCCTTTTCTGACGAAAGTTTTTAACTCGGTGTCCTCCTCATGTCCCTTTGCGCCTCAATCCCTCGAGGCTCATATAACTCTTCTACCTAAACCAGGCAAGGACCCAACGGTATGCGCAAACTTCAGGCCCATATCGTTAATTAATGTAGATGTGAAGCTTTTCGCGAAGCTACTTGCCTCTCGGTTATCGCCGTTACTACCTGACTTGATCGTGGATGATCAGGTGGGGTTTGTATGTGGTCGGGAAGCGCGGGATAACACCAACAAAACCCTCCTCTTGACGTCATATTGCCAATCCCATAAGATACCAATGTGTTTACTCTCGATAGATGCCGAAAAGGCTTTTGATAGAGTGCACTGGGTGTTCCTCCGCAGTGTCCTGACACAGGTTGGCCTTGGCACCACTACAGTGGATAGGATAATGGCCTTGTACCAAAGGCCTACAGCTCGAGTTCGTGTCAACGGACTATTATCTGATCCTCTGTCTATTGCTAATGGCACGAGACAGGGGTGCCCACTTTCGCCTCTTTTGTATGTTCTGGTTATGGAACACCTGGCCGTGGCGCTGCGGAATAACCCTGATGTTAACGGTATACACATTGGCTCACAGCATCATAAATTGGCGTTATACTCGGACGACCTCCTGGTATATATCACAACTCCCATGATCTCTTTGCCATCTCTGACGGAGGAGTTTGAGCGGTTTGGCCATCTAAGTAATTTTAAAGTCAACTACTCCAAATCGGAGGCCTTGAATATCTCTTTGGATCAACCTCTGGCTGCCCATCTCGCTCAGGTTTTTCCGTTCAGGTGGCAACCCAAATCTTTAAAATATCTAGGGGTACATGTCCCTACGCAACAGTCAGATTTGCATGCTCTGAATTATACGCCCATCCTACAGCGTACCATGAAGGAATTGGCGGAATACGGCGGAAACCGCATGTCGTGGTTTGGACGTATCAATGCGGTCAAAATGGATGTCTTGCCCAAATTTTTATATCTCTTCCAGACCGTCCCTATTGCAGTACCATCCAGTTTTTTCCAGGTTTTACATAGGGCCATAACTAAGTTTGTGTGGGGCTCCGCTAAGCCTCGTATCCGGTATGCTGTCCTTAGCCGACCAAAAGTAGACGGGGGAGCGGGTCTCCCAGACTTTAAACGATACCATCGAGCAGCGATAATTATGAGAGTAGTGGATTGGTTCCGTTCGGAGTCAGGTAAGCAATGGGTGCGCATTGAAAAGGCTATTTCTCCTCTGGCATTATCCTCTCTGCCGTGGCTGTCAGTCCTTCAGAGACAATCTCTCCCTCTACCTTTCCTCACACGTCAGTTTCTCATGGTTTGGGAACGGATCTTGGGTACTACGGGCCTTGTTCATCGCCCGGGTCCCTTGACTCCTCTATTTGATAATCCTTCTTTCCCTCCGGCGGAGGGTGTTGATACATTCCTCTGTTGGGAGAGAGGAAATGGTGGATGTTTATCGGAGACCCTTACTCCAGACGGTGCCATGTTGCCAATGACGGATGTATCTGCTGCCTGCCCGGGGATGAGGTCAACCTGGTGGTCCTATTTGCAATTGCGGTCCTATCTTTCTTCCATAGGTGATTGTATGGTCTTACTACAGGTTAAGACTCCTTTGGAACTCTACTTGTCCTTGCCCACAGCTCCTTCTCACGTGTTGTCTCACCTGCATGGGATCCTTCTGCCGAAATTTTCTTCCTCTCAATTATCTTTTACTGCCGCATGGGACGAGGAAATGGGGGTTAGACACTCTGAGGAAGAGTTGGGTACCGCTTTCCTGTTAGCTCATAAGTTACCGATGTCTTGTTTTGCACAGGAAAAGAATTACAAAATACTAACCAGGTGGTACCGTTGTCCGACCTTGCTACACAGGATATTCCCCGATGTCTCTGCTGATTGTTGGAGGTGTGGGGGGGCTCCTGGAACTATGTTGCATATTTGGTGGGATTGTCCCATGCTACGTCCCTTTTGGGGGAAAATTTTTGATTTAGGCAACAAGCTTTTCCATACTGAGGTTCCAACCTCGGCTTCCATAGGCTTGCTTTCTATGGTTCCTGGATCACTCCCACACCTCAAAAGGGGGATCTTTAGACATTTCTTAACCGCAGCGAGAACGGTGATACCTCGTCACTGGAAATCACATACTGTACCGTCCCTGGCGGAATGGGTAACGGAGGTGAACGGGATCATGAGAATGGAGGAGTTGCCGTCCGTTGATAGGGGCAAATCGGGGATCTTCGTCCAAACTTGGATGGTATGGACTGGATTCCAGGAAGGTGCTGATCTACCTCTCTGGTTGGATGGCAGGTTCTGAATGAATCTTAGTACTTACCGGAGGCGCTTTGTATGTATGTGTTTTCCCTTTGTTGTCTGATGTTATGTGTTGTATGTCCATATACTTAAAAAGTGCTCTTATAGGTGTCACTTCTCACTTTACTGGGGGGGCGGTCTCCCTGACTATTGCACTAATTTAATGCGAACATGATACTGTTATTGCTATATCTCTCTTATCATTCCATTCTGATAGGTGGGAGGCTACCTCCTACTGTTGTTCTTCTACGTGTGTATATATATATATATATATATATATATATATATATATATATATATTTATGTGAATACTGTTGTTACACTATGATGTTTCACTAAAATGTATTGCACTGCGTGCAAATTTATACCTTTTTTTTGCACAAACCGTGAAATGTTTGTATTGTTATATTTTCAAAATAAAAATCTTTGATAAAGAAAAAAAATAAAGAAGGCAGCCCAGCTCTGGAACAACATTCTTTGTACAGATGAAACTAAGATCAACTTATACCAGAAAGATGGGAGGAAAAATGTATGGAGAAGGCTTGGAATGGCTCACGATCCAAAGCACACCACAGCCTCTGCAATACATGGTGGAGGCGGTGTGATGGCATGGGCATGCATGGCTGCCAAAGACACTGGGTCACTAGTGTTTATTGATGATGTGACTGAAGACAGAAGCAGCCAGATGAATTCTGAAGTGTTCAGGGATATACTTTCTGCTCCGATTCAACCAAATGCAGCAAGGTTGATTGGACGTCACTTCACAGTACAGTTGGACAATAACCCAAAACATACTGCGAAAGCAACCCAGGAGTTTGTTTTTTTTAAGGCAAGGAAGTGGAATATTCTGCAATGGCCAAGCCAATCCATTGTTCTTGAAGGAACTAATAGCGCAGTCAACTACGGAACCCTGTCACAACGGTGATAGACGGAAAACATTAGCTAGGTTTCCGTCACCATTGAGTTCAATAGTGAGGGAAACGGAAGCTGAGGTTTCTGTTTGCCTTTCTGCTGTGGGGGTTAAGCCGACTGAAATCTCCGACGGAACCCTTCAGTGGAAAGCGACAGTGATGTGAACACAGCCTTAGTGGGCCATGTGAATGCGTTACAATGACCACCATTATGTTATCTGATTCAATATAAAGCCTTTCATTGTGTGTAGATGTTTACTAAAGCATAGAGAAACATTTAGCAAACACCGTGAGACACACTAAAATTAATGAGCCTCTCCTGCGGACCCAAGAAAAAATAAATCACAACATAACAATGTATAAAAGGTTAGCAAATAAAACTGGGAGAGTAAGTAAAGCTTTTCTGCTGTGTAAAAGTCAAACATACGTCCAAGTAAATATCAGCCATATCTCATTTAAACCCAAAACAAAAAGCTAAATGCTTCTAACACCTACAGGGACAAAGTAAGGTTGGGTTTGTGGTGTAATGTTAGTGTATACGCCAAGAAAACCTGCTGAATTATAAGCTGGCGTGCCCAAACACTTTTTAATGGCTAAACATAAGTTTTTAATTATTTTTTATTTTTTTTTGCAGTTAATGTCTGGTGTATGTAACGACTTAGTTTTTATGGTGACTATCCAGCCTATTTGTACATTTCCTAATTGCCTTTTGAACATGGTAGATGTTAGCACCTGTGGTGGATCCCCATAGGTCCCATGGTTGCCCAAAGACCACATCTTAGTTATCCCCAAGGTGTAGTAGTTCGACAACAGCACACGTCTCCAGGTGTTCAATCAGAAATGTATATTTATTGTCAAAACATCCAGGCAAAGCAGGTAAGGTTTTGACCCCATCGGTCGAAACATTGCCTTCTTTGGATGTTTTGACAATATATCTTTTGGACTGAACACCTGGAGAAGTGTGCTGTTGTCTAACTACTTTACCTTGAGGATTACATCATGCCACATTGGGGTTGTCTGACTTGACAGCGTGACACTGCTCCAGTTACCGGGACCTGTGCTGCTTCAAAACTCTATTTTTTTTACCACTTCTTAGTTTTGTCACGTTTTTGACACAAATATGGACGTGGATACAATTGACATCACTGGCAAGGTGGTGTTCGGCCTTATTTTTTTATGCAATCGGCGCGATGACGTCAGCGCGCCGCTTATGTCGTTCCACATGATACGGCCTGGTCAGAAGAGACCAGGCCTGCATCAACGGAGAAGAGTACTGCACTGAAACGGGGACAGGTAAGTGTGCCACTAAATACAGGGGGGTGGCACATCTACAGAGTGGCTGTGTGGCGATTTCTACAGGGGGCTGTGTGTGTAAGGCTATTTCAAGGGGCTGTGTGTGGCGCTATCTACACTGGTGGTGTGTGTGTGATACTAAATACAGGGGGCTGTGTGTGTGTAAGACTATCTACAGGGGGGTGGGGCACGATCTACAGGGGGTCTGTGTGGCGCTATCTACAGAGGGGCTGTGTGGCGCTTTCTTTAGGAGGCTGTGTGTGGCGCTATCTACAGTGGGGCTGTGTGTGGCACTATCTAAACATGGGCTTTGTGACGCTATCTACAGGGGGGCTGTGTGGCGCTATCTACAGGGGGCTGTGTGGCGCTATCTACAGCGGGGTCTGTGGCGCTATCTACAGGGTGTGTGTGGGGCACTTTCTACAGCAGGGGATGTGATGCTATCTAGAGGGTCTGTGCATGTTGCTATCTGCAGGGGCTGTGCGTGATGCTATCTACAGGGGGGGATGTGCGTGATGCTATCTTCACGGGGGGCTGTATGGCGCTATCTACATGGAGGCTGTATGGAGTGATCTATTTTCTGCATTTTTTCTTTTAATATTGATGATTATGGTAACAGTTAATGAAAACCCAAAATTTAGTCTCTCAGAAAATTAGAATATTAAATTAAGCCCAATTTCAAAAATGATTTTTAATACCGAAATGTTGGCCTACTGAAATGTACAGTATATGCACTCAATACTTGGTCGAGGCTCCTTTTGCATGAATTACTGCATCAATGCGGTGTGGCATGTAGGCAATCAGCCTGTGGCACTGCTGAGGTGTTATGGAAGCCCAGGTTGCTTTAATAGCAGCCTTCAGCTCGTCTGCATTGTTGGGTCTGGTGTCTCTCATCTTCTCCTTGAGAATACCTCATAGATTCTTTATGGGGTTTAGGTCAGGCGAGTTTGCTGGCCAATCAAGCACAGTGATACTGTGGTTATTACACCAGGTATTGGTACTTTCGGCAGTGTGGGCAGGTGCCAAGTCCTGCTGGAAAATAAAATCAGCATCTCCATAAAGCT
>NC_134698.1:57070110-57092610 GCF_050947455.1 Rhinoderma darwinii
TTTCAATCCTACAATAGGATCTTTATCAAGCCTAGTGACACATCTACTCAGCAAGCTTATATATGGTTGAGACTATTTTACATAATTGGCCTCATTATAAAACAATAAAGTGCAAAGTGTATGAAAACATACATAATACATTGTGTACGGTATCATCATAAAAATAAACATGATACAGAAAATACAGAAGTGTGTATGTGACATCGTGAGTAACAATACATAATATCAAAAACATTAAAAACAACTGATTACATCATAATCATTTATGCAGCAGTGGTGTAAAATCTATCGTCATATCGTCACTCACCAATCAGAACTTCAGATTTACCTAGTCAGTCATTGGTATATGTGTTCGTAAGAGTGTATTGCAGCAATCAGCTGCAGCCCTCGTGGTAATTAAAGTTTGACACATCAGTGTAATCCCCCGAGGCGGAAGTGTATCATCATTCAGCAGCAGAGAGCATCGATCGCATCCATATGATGTAATGCGTGTCAATGCGTTCCACTGAACTGACCCGTCTATAACGGCATCATAGGTTGCTAAGCAACTGTTGTAACTCTGTTATGGATACCTATTGACAAGGCTATGTCGGTCAAGAAGTCAATAATTGTAAAAAAATACAGGTATATTAGTCAATGCTCCTCATGGTAAGTGATGGAGATATTAAGGATATCTAAAAGTAACTTTATATCGGCTTTTTAAAGACGATCCACACGTGGGTTCAAAGATCTCTGTTCACAATCAAGTATCCAGAACGATCTTGTTCCCGGAGTTATGGGACCACATAGCCACGTCTTCACGTGTCTAAGATGTCCCATTACCCTCCTCCGTGTGACGGACCCAAATTGTCACATCAGTGACATAATATCTCATAGAGCATAAGTCATAAAAAATATATGAGAATCCTTCTCACTTTTCTTACAAAGACTTATAATATCTCTCTATCACTTTGAAACCTAATAGGAGACTAGAAAAAATTCAACAAATAATAAACATATTTTATTGATATAATAAGACTTAATGAATTGAACACAGCCCCGTCAGATATCGTAGCACAGTAACATTACTATTTGAAAAAAATCAATCAAAGAAGTTCCGAAATTCTGTTGGGAGTGGTATTCCAATCTAAAAAAATACAAAACATAAAATTTTTAGTATTTATCAAACATTGACAGTAAATACGAAATATAGATATTGATGTTAATGTGTCAACGATCATCATACCGAAGAGGACATCTAAAGGACCCAAGGAAAAAGAGCATGAGGACATCATAAGGCTATTCTGTCTACAACGAATTCTACATTAAGCCCACAAGGTTTTAAGGTGTTCAATAAAAATATCCATCTCAATTCTTTTTTGTGTAAAGCCAGATGGCGATCACCGCCAAATTGTGATGGAGGAACATGGTCCAGAATCATGAATGTTAGATCCCTTTCATTGTGACCATGTTCCGAAAAATGTTTAGCTACAGGTAAGTCAAGTTTCTTTTTACGTATAGAGAAACGATGATTGTTTAGACGAGTTTTAAAGGCACAGGTGGTTTCACCCACATATAGGAGGCCACAGGGACACCATAGCACATATATGACCCAGTCTGAGTCACAGGTGAAATTGTGTTTAATTTTAAACTGTTGTCCAGTCAATGGATGTCTAAAAAATTCACCTTTGCACATCAAGGCACAATTGACACATCTGTAACATGGAATATTACCCGGTTTTAGTGGTTTAAAGATAGGTTGTGTCGCTTTCTTATGTTCTGGCATTCTGGTTTTCACCAGTCTATCTCGAAGATTTTGTGAGCGTCTATAAGACATAAGTGGACCATTATTCAATACATCTATGTGTCCAAAGCTATTGCTGATTATTGGCCAATGTCTATTCATAATCCTGGAAATATCTCCACTTTTGTCATTATAAGTTGAGATAAATGGAATACGTTTCCGTTTTCCATATACTGACGGTTTTTTAGACTGTAGCAAACTGTCCCTCGCTATATTATCAATCTTCTTTCTATGTGTCCACAGTAATGATTTAGGGTAACCTCTTTGTAGAAAGTTACCAATCATAGTGTCTAAAGATATATCAAGATCCTCCTGTCTGTCGGTGTTGCGTTTGGCCCTAATCATTTGGCTGTATGGCAAGGACCTTACCATACTTCTTGGATGACAACTATCAAATCGTAGCAAAGTGTTCCTATCGGTCTCTTTAGTGTACATTTTAGTTCTAATTGTATTGTTAACAATGGATACAGTAACATCCAAGAATTGGATATTGTCCATAGAGTGTATCATAGTAAATTGGATATCATCATCTATTGAATTAAGAAACCTGTGAAAATCAATTAATGTAGTGGCAGTGTCAGTCCAAATGAGGAAGATGTCATCTATGTATCGCCACCACTTCAAAACATGTGAGAAGTGGTGGGATACATAGACCGACATCTCCTCAATATTGTCCATGAAAATATTGGCGTACGTGGGAGCCATATTGGACCCCATGGCCGTTCCTTTTAACTGAATGTAATAACTATCTTTAAATAAAAAATAGTTAGATGTCAAAATAAGTTCTACTAATGACATAATAAACTCACAAGTAGCATTGTCATAGTCTGCAGTCATCAATTTACGTCGTACAGCATCAAGCCCCTTGTTATGATCAATGGAGGTATAAAGAGATGTGACATCAAAGGAGACCAAAATAGACCCCTCTGGTAGTTTTATAGATTTTAATTTTTGTAAAAAATCAGTGGTGTCCCTGATATACGATTTGGAGTTAATAGCAAAATTTCTCAGCACTTTGTCCACAAAGATAGAGATATTGCTCATTAATGAACCCCGGCCAGATACAATTGGGCGACCTGGAGGGTTCATTAAATCTTTGTGGATTTTTGGCAATATATACAGGCAAGGAGTAACAGGAGATTCAATAATGAGGAATTTATATAGCATTTGATCAATTATGTCTTCCTCTAATGCTGTCTTGATAAGGGAAGTAATCCTTTTTGTAATATCCTGTCTAGGATCATTTTTTAGTACTCTATATACATTGGTATCTGCTAGTTGTCTATAACATTCTCTCATGTACATATCTGAATCCATAACCACGATTGCTCCACCTTTGTCAGCAGGTTTTATAATGAGATCGTGGTTATGGATCAACTCATCTAATGCCAACATATCAAGAGTAGTCATATTAGGCTGTTTAAAGCCCAATTCACATGTTTGGGACCTGAGTAAAGCAATATCTTTCTGTACAAGTTCTCTAAAGGTTTCTATCGCATGTGATGTTATAGGAGGTTGGAACACACTCTTATTAAATAATCCCAGTTTTTTAAGTGATAGTATCGGAAGAGTATCATGAACTACTGTATTAACCGGTTGTGTCTCAAACCATACCTTCAATTTAATAGCTCTAACAAAACTATATATATCCAACTCTAATTGAAACCAATCAATATGTTGATTAGGGCAAAATGACAATCCTTTTGATAGTAATTGTAATTGTGTATGAGACAATTGATGCTGAGAGATATTTACCACTGTTGTTTGGGCAGAGTCCTCTTGTTGCTGTCTTGCACCGGTTTCTGCCCTTTCTGATGAGTAGATTTTTGAAAACGGGTTCTTCCTTCCTCTGCTTCTCCTGCGACCTGCTCGTCTGGTTTTCTTCTTTTTGATTTGTCCAATGGACTGGAATCTAAAAAATCTTCATCATTTTTTGGAAGATATTTCTTAGTATGTCCTTGATTACGGGAATCGCCTTTATTGAAAGCCGGTTCATTGCTTCTTTTGTTGTCACGTCTAAAGGCACCATCAGCATAGTTGAGGGAATTGTCCCATGTATAAACACGTCCCGTTGAATAATCTGTTTGATCACGGAACCATTTCTTCTTTTTAGTTTCTTCTATGTCCATCCTTACTTTGTTGAGCGTCATACGTAATTTCTCCATGTGTGTATTGAAATCTTCTATTTGTATCAACGTTTTGAGTGTGTTCTCCAAATCTTGTACTTTCACTCTTAAAGATCTCAGATCTCTCTGCAGAAAATCCATATTGAGTAATATAGTTTCCAAAGCATATTTGCTTGCGAGTTGTTCATTTTTACTCCTGAACTCTTCGTGTTGCATATGCATAGTTGGTTTGAGTAGGATTCTCATTCCCCGTGGGATCATGTTGTTCCTATAGTATTGTCCCAATGTGAGTAGATGTAATTCAACATTAATCAAACGTCGTGACTCGAATTCCAGATTTCTCTTGATGTCAGTAATAGAAGGAACGCTTAAAAATGACACATCACCCTCCGCTCCACTCAGGATTCTCTCAATGTCCTCTTCAGTAAAAACAGCAGTATTGGATGAAACATTCCCAGCAGGTATATTAACCTGCTCCATGTTTAAAGAGTAAATGATGGTTGAAAAACGTGGTGCAAGCTAATGGGATCCAGATATAGCAAACAAGAAGGCAGCAGCACTCACATAAGAATAATCGACCAGGTGCCCAGCAAAACGTCCCGATCCTCGGACGTGTAATAATATATAGAAGAAGAAAATTTGCAGCACTCCAACATGAAAAAAGTGGTGGTTTATTCAATCCAAAACAACAGCAACGTTTCAATCCTACAATAGGATCTTTATCAAGCCTAGTGACACATCTACTCAGCAAGCTTATATATGGTTGAGACTATTTTACATAATTGGCCTCATTATAAAACAATAAAGTGCAAAGTGTATGAAAACATACATAATACATTGTGTACGGTATCATCATAAAAATAAACATGATACAGAAAATACAGAAGTGTGTATGTGACATCGTGAGTAACAATACATAATATCAAAAACATTAAAAACAACTGATTACATCATAATCATTTATGCAGCAGTGGTGTAAAATCTATCGTCATATCGTCACTCACCAATCAGAACTTCAGATTTACCTAGTCAGTCATTGGTATATGTGTTCGTAAGAGTGTATTGCAGCAATCAGCTGCAGCCCTCGTGGTAATTAAAGTTTGACACATCAGTGTAATCCCCCGAGGCGGAAGTGTATCATCATTCAGCAGCAGAGAGCATCGATCGCATCCATATGATGTAATGCGTGTCAATGCGTTCCACTGAACTGACCCGTATGTAACGGCATCATAGGTTGGTAAGCAACTGTTGTAACTCTGTTATGGATACCTATTGACAAGGCTATGTCGGTCAAGAAGTCAATAATTGTAAAAAAATACAGGTATATTAGTCAATGCTCCTCATGGTAAGTGATGGAGATATTAAGGATATCTAAAAGTAACTTTATATCGGCTTTTTAAAGACGATCCACACGTGGGTTCAAAGATCTCTGTTCACAATCAAGTATCCAGAACGATCTTGTTCCCGGAGTTATGGGACCACATAGCCACGTCTTCACGTGTCTAGGATGTCCCATTACCCTCCTCCGTGTGACGGACCCAAATTGTCACATCAGTGACATAATATCTCATAGAGCATAAGTCATAAAAAATATATGAGAATCCTTCTCACTTTTCTTACAAAGACTTATAATATCTCTCTATCACTTTGAAACCTAATAGGAGACTAGAAAAAATTCAACAAATAATAAACATATTTTATTGATATAATAAGACTTAATGAATTGAACACAGCCCCGTCAGATATCGTAGCACAGTAACATTACTATTTGAAAAAAATCAATCAAAGAAGTTCCGAAATTCTGTTGGGAGTGGTATTCCAATCTAAAAAAATACAAAACATAAAATTTTTAGTATTTATCAAACATTGACAGTAAATACGAAATATAGATATTGATGTTAATGTGTCAACGATCATCATACCGAAGAGGACATCTAAAGGACCCAAGGAAAAAGAGCATGAGGACATCATAAGGCTATTCTGTCTACAACGAATTCTACATTAAGCCCACAAGGTTTTAAGGTGTTCAATAAAAATATCCATCTCAATTCTTTTTTGTGTAAAGCCAGATGGCGATCACCGCCAAATTGTGATGGAGGAACATGGTCCAGAATCATGAATGTTAGATCCCTTTCATTGTGACCATGTTCCGAAAAATGTTTAGCTACAGGTAAGTCAAGTTTCTTTTTACGTATAGAGAAACGATGATTGTTTAGACGAGTTTTAAAGGCACAGGTGGTTTCACCCACATATAGGAGGCCACAGGGACACCATAGCACATATATGACCCAGTCTGAGTCACAGGTGAAATTGTGTTTAATTTTAAACTGTTGTCCAGTCAATGGATGTCTAAAAAATTCACCTTTGCACATCAAGGCACAATTGACACATCTGTAACATGGAATATTACCCGGTTTTAGTGGTTTAAAGATAGGTTGTGTCGCTTTCTTATGTTCTGGCATTCTGGTTTTCACCAGTCTATCTCGAAGATTTTGTGAGCGTCTATAAGACATAAGTGGACCATTATTCAATACATCTATGTGTCCAAAGCTATTGCTGATTATTGGCCAATGTCTATTCATAATCCTGGAAATATCTCCACTTTTGTCATTATAAGTTGAGATAAATGGAATACGTTTCCGTTTTCCATATACTGACGGTTTTTTAGACTGTAGCAAACTGTCCCTCGCTATATTATCAATCTTCTTTCTATGTGTCCACAGTAATGATTTAGGGTAACCTCTTTGTAGAAAGTTACCAATCATAGTGTCTAAAGATATATCAAGATCCTCCTGTCTGTCGGTGTTGCGTTTGGCCCTAATCATTTGGCTGTATGGCAATAAAATATGTTTATTATTTGTTGAATTTTTTCTAGTCTCCTATTAGGTTTCAAAGTGATAGAGAGATATTATAAGTCTTTGTAAGAAAAGTGAGAAGGATTCTCATATATTTTTTATGACTTATGCTCTATGAGATATTATGTCACTGATGTGACAATTTGGGTCCGTCACACGGAGGAGGGTAATGGGACATCCTAGACACGTGAAGACGTGGCTATGTGGTCCCATAACTCCGGGAACAAGATCGTTCTGGATACTTGATTGTGAACAGAGATCTTTGAACCCACGTGTGGATCGTCTTTAAAAAGCCGATATAAAGTTACTTTTAGATATCCTTAATATCTCCATCACTTACCATGAGGAGCATTGACTAATATACCTGTATTTTTTTACAATTATTGACTTCTTGACCGACATAGCCTTGTCAATAGGTATCCATAACAGAGTTACAACAGTTGCTTAGCAACCTATGATGCCGTTACATACGGGTCAGTTCAGTGGAACGCATTGACACGCATTACATCATATGGATGCGATCGATGCTCTCTGCTGCTGAATGATGATACACTTCCGCCTCGGGGGATTACACTGATGTGTCAAACTTTAATTACCACGAGGGCTGCAGCTGATTGCTGCAATACACTCTTACGAACACATATACCAATGACTGACTAGGTAAATCTGAAGTTCTGATTGGTGAGTGACGATATGACGATAGATTTTACACCACTGCTGCATAAATGATTATGATGTAATCAGTTGTTTTTAATGTTTTTGATACTATGTATTGTTACTCACGATGTCACATACACACTTCTGTATTTTCTGTATCATGTTTATTTTTATGATGATACCGTACACAATGTATTATGTATGTTTTCATACACTTTGCACTTTATTGTTTTATAATGAGGCCAATTATGTAAAATAGTCTCAACCATATATAAGCTTGCTGAGTAGATGTGTCACTAGGCTTGATAAAGATCCTATTGTAGGATTGAAACGTTGCTGTTGTTTTGGATTGAATAAACCACCACTTTTTTCATGTTGGAGTGCTGCAAATTTTCTTCTTCTATATATTATTACACGTCCGAGGATCGGGACGTTTTGCTGGGCACCTGGTCGATTATTCTTATGTGAGTGCTGCTGCCTTCTTGTTTGCTATATCTGGATCCCATTAGCTTGCACCACGTTTTTCAACCATCATTTACTCTTTAAACATGGAGCAGGTTAATATACCTGCTGGGAATGTTTCATCCAATACTGCTGTTTTTACTGAAGAGGACATTGAGAGAATCCTGAGTGGAGCGGAGGGTGATGTGTCATTTTTAAGCGTTCCTTCTATTACTGACATCAAGAGAAATCTGGAATTCGAGTCACGACGTTTGATTAATGTTGAATTACATCTACTCACATTGGGACAATACTATAGGAACAACATGATCCCACGGGGGATGAGAATCCTACTCAAACCAACTATGCATATGCAACACGAAGAGTTCAGGAGTAAAAATGAACAACTCGCAAGCAAATATGCTTTGGAAACTATATTACTCAATATGGATTTTCTGCAGAGAGATCTGAGATCTTTAAGAGTGAAAGTACAAGATTTGGAGAACACACTCAAAACGTTGATACAAATAGAAGATTTCAATACACACATGGAGAAATTACGTATGACGCTCAACAAAGTAAGGATGGACATAGAAGAAACTAAAAAGAAGAAATGGTTCCGTGATCAAACAGATTATTCAACGGGACGTGTTTATACATGGGACAATTCCCTCAACTATGCTGATGGTGCCTTTAGACGTGACAACAAAAGAAGCAATGAACCGGCTTTCAATAAAGGCGATTCCCGTAATCAAGGACATACTAAGAAATATCTTCCAAAAAATGATGAAGATTTTTTAGATTCCAGTCCATTGGACAAATCAAAAAGAAGAAAACCAGACGAGCAGGTCGCAGGAGAAGCAGAGGAAGGAAGAACCCGTTTTCAAAAATCTACTCATCAGAAAGGGCAGAAACCGGTGCAAGACAGCAACAAGAGGACTCTGCCCAAACAACAGTGGTAAATATCTCTCAGCATCAATTGTCTCATACACAATTACAATTACTATCAAAAGGATTGTCATTTTGCCCTAATCAACATATTGATTGGTTTCAATTAGAGTTGGATATATATAGTTTTGTTAGAGCTATTAAATTTAAGGTATGGTTTGAGACACAACCGGTTAATACAGTAGTTCATGATACTCTTCCGATACTATCACTTAAAAAACTGGGATTATTTAATAAGAGTGTGTTCCAACCTCCTATAACATCACATGCGATAGAAACCTTTAGAGAACTTGTACAGAAAGATATTGCTTTACTCAGGTCCCAAACATGTGAATTGGGCTTTAAACAGCCTAATATGACTACTCTTGATATGTTGGCATTAGATGAGTTGATCCATAACCACGATCTCATTATAAAACCTGCTGACAAAGGTGGAGCAATCGTGGTTATGGATTCAGATATGTACATGAGAGAATGTTATAGACAACTAGCAGATACCAATGTATATAGAGTACTAAAAAATGATCCTAGACAGGATATTACAAAAAGGATTACTTCCCTTATCAAGACAGCATTAGAGGAAGACATAATTGATCAAATGCTATATAAATTCCTCATTATTGAATCTCCTGTTACTCCTTGCCTGTATATATTGCCAAAAATCCACAAAGATTTAATGAACCCTCCAGGTCGCCCAATTGTATCTGGCCGGGGTTCATTAATGAGCAATATCTCTATCTTTGTGGACAAAGTGCTGAGAAATTTTGCTATTAACTCCAAATCGTATATCAGGGACACCACTGATTTTTTACAAAAATTAAAATCTATAAAACTACCAGAGGGGTCTATTTTGGTCTCCTTTGATGTCACATCTCTTTATACCTCCATTGATCATAACAAGGGGCTTGATGCTGCACGACGTAAATTGATGACTGCAGACTATGACAATGCTACTTGTGAGTTTATTATGTCATTAGTAGAACTTATTTTGACATCTAACTATTTTTTATTTAAAGATAGTTATTACATTCAGTTAAAAGGAACGGCCATGGGGTCCAATATGGCTCCCACGTACGCCAATATTTTCATGGACAATATTGAGGAGATGTCGGTCTATGTATCCCACCACTTCTCACATGTTTTGAAGTGGTGGCGATACATAGATGACATCTTCCTCATTTGGACTGACACTGCCACTACATTAATTGATTTTCACAGGTTTCTTAATTCAATAGATGATGATATCCAATTTACTATGATACACTCTATGGACAATATCCAATTCTTGGATGTTACTGTATCCATTGTTAACAATACAATTAGAACTAAAATGTACACTAAAGAGACCGATAGGAACACTTTGCTACGATTTGATAGTTGTCATCCAAGAAGTATGGTAAGGTCCTTGCCATACAGCCAAATGATTAGGGCCAAACGCAACACCGACAGACAGGAGGATCTTGATATATCTTTAGACACTATGATTGGTAACTTTCTACAAAGAGGTTACCCTAAATCATTACTGTGGACACATAGAAAGAAGATTGATAATATAGCGAGGGACAGTTTGCTACAGTCTAAAAAACCGTCAGTATATGGAAAACGGAAACGTATTCCATTTATCTCAACTTATAATGACAAAAGTGGAGATATTTCCAGGATTATGAATAGACATTGGCCAATAATCAGCAATAGCTTTGGACACATAGATGTATTGAATAATGGTCCACTTATGTCTTATAGACGCTCACAAAATCTTCGAGATAGACTGGTGAAAACCAGAATGCCAGAACATAAGAAAGCGACACAACCTATCTTTAAACCACTAAAACCGGGTAATATTCCATGTTACAGATGTGTCAATTGTGCCTTGATGTGCAAAGGTGAATTTTTTAGACATCCATTGACTGGACAACAGTTTAAAATTAAACACAATTTCACCTGTGACTCAGACTGGGTCATATATGTGCTATGGTGTCCCTGTGGCCTCCTATATGTGGGTGAAACCACCTGTGCCTTTAAAACTCGTCTAAACAATCATCGTTTCTCTATACGTAAAAAGAAACTTGACTTACCTGTAGCTAAACATTTTTCGGAACATGGTCACAATGAAAGGGATCTAACATTCATGATTCTGGACCATGTTCCTCCATCACAATTTGGCGGTGATCGCCATCTGGCTTTACACAAAAAAGAATTGAGATGGATATTTTTATTGAACACCTTAAAACCTTGTGGGCTTAATGTAGAATTCGTTGTAGACAGAATAGCCTTATGATGTCCTCATGCTCTTTTTCCTTGGGTCCTTTAGATGTCCTCTTCGGTATGATGATCGTTGACACATTAACATCAATATCTATATTTCGTATTTACTGTCAATGTTTGATAAATACTAAAAATTTTATGTTTTGTATTTTTTTAGATTGGAATACCACTCCCAACAGAATTTCGGAACTTCTTTGATTGATTTTTTTCAAATAGTAATGTTACTGTGCTACGATATCTGACGGGGCTGTGTTCAATTCATTAAAGGGGTTGTCCGAGATCCCAACATTTTTTCAAAAACTCTGTCATACATTACCCCTTATACAGACAACCTAAATAAAGCATTATTTTTTAAAAAAATTCTACTTAACACATTTCTTCTTTGAATTCAGCACAGTTTGTTTACATGCAGTTCAGCTCTGGTTTGTTGATCTTTCCTTGTGATGAAACTTTTTTCACGTGCACGCTCATTGCAGGCTGCAATGAGCGTGCACGTACCTTCCAAGAGTTCATGTGAGCTGTCCTTGCTCCTCCCGCTGACCTCCTTCACTGCACTTGTCTTCTTGATGACATTCTTGAAGGATGATGAGCAAATGTTCTCCCCCCATTATGTTTTTCACATTTATGTTTTATTTCTCTTTTCACCTCTTCGTGTCTACCCTAAGGGTATGTTCACACGCACTAATTACGGACATAATTCGGGCGTTTTTGCCCCGAATTACGTCCAAAAATAGCGCCTCAATAGCGTTGACAAACATCTGCCCATTGAAAGCAATGGGCAGACGTTTGTCTGTTCACACGAGGCGTATATTTATGCGCCGCTGTCAAATGACGGCGCGTAAATAGACGCCCGCGTCAAAGAAGTGACCTGTCACTTCTTTGGGCATAATTGGAGCCATTACTCATTGACTCCAATGAATAGCAGCGCCAATTACGCCCCTAATGGACGCGGCGTTCAAGCGCCTGCACATGCCGTTATGGCTGAAATTACGGTGATGTTTTCAGGCTGAAACATCCCCGTAATTTCAGCCGTTACGGACGCCCTCGTGTGAACATACCCTAACCCTTGTCCGCCCTCCTCTATCTCATGTCTCTCTCCACTAAGGCTATGTTCACACAGAGTTTTTTGGCAGGAACAATATCTGCCTCAAAATTCCGTCTTGAAGTTTGCGGCAGATTTACCTCTCCCTGCACGTTGTTTTTTGCGTCGTTTTTCCCGGCGTTTTTTGTGCGCTGTTTGCGTTTTTCTTTGCCGATTTTTTTCGGGGCGTTGTTCGCTTACTTTATCTTGGCGTTTTTTGCTTGTTTGTTTGCGTCTTTTTTTGCGATGTTTTTGAATGTGTTTTCCGTTTCGTTTATCGTATCCTTTTTTTCGCGTCGTTTATCGTTTCTTTTTTTGCGTCGTTGTTGTCGGAAATTTTTTATGCGTTTTTCGTTGCGTCTTTCGTGTGGTTTTCCCCGTTTTTTTTCGCAGCCTTCTTTGCCTCTTTGTTTGCGGCTTTTTTCGCGTCATTTTCCACTATATTTTTTTCGTCGTTTTGCGTGTCGTTTATCATAGCCTTTTTTTCTACGCTTTTCGCGTATTTTTGGGGGGTTTTTTATTTCTGCGTTTTTCGTTGCGTCTTTCGTGGCGTTTTCCCTGTCGTTTTTCGTGGCGTTCTTTGCCTCTTTGTTTGCTGTTTTTTTCACGTTTTTTTTTTAATGTTTTTCCCCGCGTTTATCGTAGCCTTTTTGGCGTTGTTTTTTTATTGTTTTTTGCGGCGTTGTTTGCGGCTTTTTTTGCGTTCGTCCAGCCCCGTCTTATGCCTCATGCACACTTGCGTGTAAGATTGACGCCCGTGAGAAACGCATATGAAAACAGGCCAATTTAAAATAATGGGTCGCGTGTGCTGTGCGTGGTTTTCACAATCAGCACACGGGCGAGATTCACCCTGTTGAGAATGGGGCCTTAGGCACGATTTACACAAGCGTGAATCACGTCCGTGTGCTGTGCTTTGAAAAAACGCACAACACACGCGACCCATTTATTTCAATGGGGCCGTTGACACATGCGTGACTTTTCACGCAGCGAGAGTCCGCTGCGTGAAACATACTGCATGTCCTCTATTGGTGCGTTATCCTGCACCTACACTCACATTGAAGTCAATGCATGCGTGAAAACCACGCACCGCACACACGTGTTTGGTGCGTGATTTACACAATTTGTTAGATGAAAAAAATGTGCTGGCTTTGTGAGTGCGTGAATAACACATGACAATCGAAAAGCACACTGATGCATAAGGGCGGATTTACACGAGCGTGTGCGTTTTGCGCACGCAAATACAGTGGCGTTTTGCGTGCACAAAATGCACTTGACAGCTCCGTGTCATGTTCATATGGTGCGCAGCTGCGTGCTTTCCGCGCAGCCACCATCATTATGACACTACGTTTGGATGTTTGTAAACAGAAAAGCATGTGGTGCTTTCCTGTTTACATTCATACTTTTTACTGCTGTTGCGCGAATCACGCACGTCCCACGGAAGTGCTTCTGTGTGGTGCGCGTGATTTTTACGCACCCATTGACTTCAATGGGTGCGTGATGCTCGAAAAACGCAGAAATATAGAACATGTCGCGAGTTTTACGCAGCGTACTTACGCTGGGCAAAACTCACGGACAGTCTGCATGCCCCCGTAGACTTGCATAGGTCCGTGCGACCCGCGTGAAAACCACGCGGGTTGCACGGACGTATAGCACGTTCGTGTAAATCCGCCGTAACGCACACACACAGACATGATTGACGCAAGTTTTTCACGCGTGTAAAATACACACGCTCGTGTGCATGAAGCCTTACTAATGGACGCTGTTAGACAGTAATGAACTAGTAATACATTTTAAAATAAATGAGGACATAGAAAAAATATTGTAATGAAATAACACACACAACACTGGTTAACGATTTTATTAAAAATAAAAAAGGGTGTCATTGAAGTAGTCCTTGAACTGTAAAAAACACATAACTAAGAAAAAAAAAGTGATGCTTAGATACACTGCTCATGTGTGATACTGTCTGTTTGACCATGTATCTAAGCCTACCACAAGGTAGCCTTAGATACATTACCCAAGCAGACAGTGTCACACATGGGCCATGTATCTAAGAATACATGTTAGGCTTAGATACAGGGCCCCAAAATACAAATCTTATACAGGAATAAAAAGAATGTCATCTGGGGTCCTGTATCTAAGCATACATTGTGTTAGGCTTAGATACAGGCTCCATGTGTGACAATTTTTTTTAGCCACTGTATCTAAGCCTAACAATGTAGGCTTAGATACAGGACCCCAGAAGATCTTTTACAGTTTAATATTATACGCTCTGCTCCGGGACTCCTGACATCGTAGCAGAGCCTATAATAGCGTAGTGCGGCTCCTCCTTGGGCCTGCTCGGTGCTACGGCGCAACGGTGTCCCGCGGGCCGCAGATAACAGCCTCAAGGGCTGCATGCGACCCGTGTACTGCATCGAGTTGTCTGATCCCCTATCAAAGCCTACTATGTGTAGGCTTTGATAGGGGAAGAACTAAAAGTACAGAGGTCACTGTACCTCTCTAGTCCGCGGGTGCCGTCCCTCTTCACTTTTTTCACTGTGAACACGCATAGGCGCGCTCACAGTGAAAAAAAGCTGCATAGGCTGGGCGGGCACCAGAAGAAACGACACATCTCCAGTGACGTGTCGTGTCCCATCCGAGGTCTCGCTGGGGCGAGACCATGTGATCGGGACACGACACGACAGTGGAGGAGGAAGAAAACGTGACGTCAGAAGACATGTGATCGGCAGAAAAGAGCTGCCAGAACGGAGAACAGAAGCAAGATTGCACAGGTAAGTATATTAGGGAATAGTTAATGTGTGTATTGTGTGTTTAACTTTTAAATAAAAATATATCTCGGACAACCCCTTTAAGTCTTATTATATCAATAAAATATGTTTATTATTTGTTGAATTTTTTCTAGTCTCCTATTAGGTTTCAAAGTGATAGAGAGATATTATAAGTCTTTGTAAGAAAAGTGAGAAGGATTCTCATATATTTTTTATGACTTATGCTCTATGAGATATTATGTCACTGATGTGACAATTTGGGTCCGTCACACGGAGGAGGGTAATGGGACATCCTAGACACGTGAAGACGTGGCTATGTGGTCCCATAACTCCGGGAACAAGATCGTTCTGGATACTTGATTGTGAACAGAGATCTTTGAACCCACGTGTGGATCGTCTTTAAAAAGCCGATATAAAGTTACTTTTAGATATCCTTAATATCTCCATCACTTACCATGAGGAGCATTGACTAATATACCTGTATTTTTTTACAATTATTGACTTCTTGACCGACATAGCCTTGTCAATAGGTATCCATAACAGAGTTACAACAGTTGCTTAGCAACCTATGATGCCGTTACATACGGGTCAGTTCAGTGGAACGCATTGACACGCATTACATCATATGGATGCGATCGATGCTCTCTGCTGCTGAATGATGATACACTTCCGCCTCGGGGGATTACACTGATGTGTCAAACTTTAATTACCACGAGGGCTGCAGCTGATTGCTGCAATACACTCTTACGAACACATATACCAATGACTGACTAGGTAAATCTGAAGTTCTGATTGGTGAGTGACGATATGACGATAGATTTTACACCACTGCTGCATAAATGATTATGATGTAATCAGTTGTTTTTAATGTTTTTGATATTATGTATTGTTACTCACGATGTCACATACACACTTCTGTATTTTCTGTATCATGTTTATTTTTATGATGATACCGTACACAATGTATTATGTATGTTTTCATACACTTTGCACTTTATTGTTTTATAATGAGGCCAATTATGTAAAATAGTCTCAACCATATATAAGCTTGCTGAGTAGATGTGTCACTAGGCTTGATAAAGATCCTATTGTAGGATTGAAACGTTGCTGTTGTTTTGGATTGAATAAACCACCACTTTTTTCATGTTGGAGTGCTGCAAATTTTCTTCTTCTATATATATATATATATACATATATGTGTGTGTGTATATATATATATATAACCTCCAAAATACGAGACAGCACTCCGATATTTGTGAAAAATAGGATCACTTTAATGCGACGTTTCAGCCCTGCTCCATGGGGCCTTTCTCAAGCAGTACATTTCAGTGAACAGTGCACATTTAAATACATGATTTGTCAAAGAGCATGATTAAACAATAAAAATACAATAAACACAGTATTGTACAGTTCTCTGTTTCCAGCAAAGATTTACAATAAAGATAATAGCAGTGCATTTCCATGTGATTCCAGTAATCGTTGTGTATCATAGTTATTATGTGGGCATAACACCCATAATGTGTAAAAAGATCTAAATAAGATCTAATTGAATAAGTGGCTATTCATAAAGTGCAGGTGCATAACATACAGATTTTTAAAAAAATGCTTTAATCATTATTATTAAGCTCACCCTCTAACGGATCCCCTCACTTCATCCATGCTGTTTCGTTGTCTCAGTGACTTCCGGGAACAAGTTAACCACGTGACCAATCATAACATTCCAGCCTGAGTCATGACACGCACTCGTACATGGAACGCATCTCGCGCATGCTCAGATCAATGAATTACGTTTGTAATTGAATAACCCCTTGTGTCCCATTCAGGAACAACACATTGTGAGTCAAATTTATTGTTTAAAAAAACAGAAATTTATACAGTGCTTTTACCCTCTGGGTTAGTTTAGAGGCTCAACAAGCGGTGGCAGTCCCCAATAGAAACGGAGACATTTCACCCTTGATGGCACATACCACAAAGCTCGATCCGTTATACACAGATCGTGCCTGTGTAGTTCCAAAAAGAGCCTCGATAACTTCCCAGAAATGGGGATTGGAAGCAGGACTCCTGTCCCATATCAGACTCAAACTCTGTGTTAATTTTTACGGTTCAATTATAATTCAAAGCTGTTCTATCAAGAATAACCATCACATTATTATTTGGAATAAACAGTAGACTAACGATCAATTTACTCGATTCTTCTAGTCATACGCATGGTATTCTAATGAGGGGATCCGTGCTAGGTGAGTTTTCACAGTTGATCTGCAATAAACAAAGAACATAAAAGATAGATCATTAAGTTAAACAGAATAATGTATACATTCTGTCTAATATACATTTCAGCCTGAAATGGAGAGTACAAAGCAGGGCAAATAGGCAAACCGCCTCTCATCCTATACCACTCAATTTAAAATCAGCATTCAGTCCATAGGGACGTAGTGTGTTTAGCCTATATATCCACTCTAGCTCACGTTTTTTCAGAAAAGATACTCTATCCCCCCCTCGTCTAGGTCTGGGAATATGGTCTATAATTCTGAAACGCAAATCCTTTTCAGTATGTTTCGCTTCAACAAAATGCTTGGATACCGGCAGATCCATCCTTTTATTGCGTATGGTGAACCTATGATTATTCATACGTGTTTTACAATCAAGAGTGGTTTCTCCTATATACAAAAGGTTACACGGACATTGTATCATGTAAACGACCCAATCAGATGTACAGGTAAGAAAGTGTTTGATTCTGAATTCTATTTTAGTTACAGGGTGAATAAAGATTTCTCCTTTGACCAAATATTTACAATTTACGCAATTAAGGCAGGGAAAACACCCCAATCTCTGCCTTCCAAAAAACGTCTGTGTTGATTTTTTGTTCGTGCCAACATCAGCCTTTACTAACCTATCTTTCAGGTTCCTCGATCGTTTAAAAGACAAAAGTGGAGGTACAGAGAACTCAGGGACATACTTTAAGTTACTGTTAAGTATCGGCCAATGTCTATTGATTATTTTTGCTACGTCTTTACTTGATTCGTTGTATGTAGATATAAAGGGTATTCTCCTATTATTATCCTTTTTGTTTTTTTCGTTTTTTTCGGATCCTTGTGTGGAAAGGAGCTCATCTCTATTAGACTTCGTGACTCTGTCCCTATGGTATTGTATCAGTTTCCTAGGGTAACCTCGTTTGGTGAATTTATTACCCATTTCATCTAGTCTCTTATTACTTGTCTCATCTCCATCAACTATTCGCCTTACCCTTAGTAGTTGGCTATAAGGTAATGCCTTTACCAAGCTCCTTGGGTGGCTACTCTCGTATCTCAAAAGGTTGTTCCTATCTGTTATTTTTGTATGGATATCTGACGCTAATCTTGTGTCAATTTTACTGATTGTGGTGTCTAGAAATTGTATTGAAGTACTCGATTGTACCAAAGTGAATTGTACATCCTTATCTATTTTATTCATGTATTTATGAAACAAATCTAGTTCTTCAACTGTCCCCAGCCATATGAAGAAGATGTCGTCTATGTATCTCCACCACCTCAGAACCCGTCTGAAGTGGTGGGATACATAAACCGACTCTCTCTCCAAAGTTGCCATGAAGATATTGGCATACGTTGGTGCCACATTGGCTCCCATCGCCGTACCCCTCAACTGAACGAAGAACTGATCCTGAAACAAAAAATAGTTATGTCTCAGAACAATATTCAGCAGAGAAAGCAGAAACTCTATACAGGCAGGTGTATATTCACTGTTTATCAGGGTTTTACGTATTGATGAAATCCCTCTGTCATGATCGATCGATGTGTAGAGACTCACTACATCGAACGAACACAGCAGGGCTGTAGCAGGTATATTTATATCTCGTAGTTTCAGTAGAAAGTCAGAGGTATCACGGATATAAGAGGGGACCTCAATGGTATACTTGCGCAGTGCTTTATCTAAAAAAATTGAGATTTTACCCAGGATAGATCCAATACTAGAAACTATGGGTCTACCTGGAGGTTTCACAAGAGATTTATGTATCTTCGGGAGTACATATAATATGGGTGTAACTGGATGTATCACGGTCAAAAATTGTTTAAGATCTTTATCAATAATATTATTCTGTATAGCTTCCTCTAACGTTCTCTCTATGACTCCTCCTATGATAAACTTAGGATCAGATATCAACTCTCTATAAACCTGTCTATCTTGCAACTGCCTCCTAATCTCCTCAATGTATCCCTCAGTATCCATGATTACTACTGCTCCCCCTTTATCTGCTTGTTTGATTGTTATCTTATTATTACCCTTTAGTTCTGCCAGTGCCTCTATTTCCTCTTTAGTCATATTGGGGTGTTTAAATCTCTGGGTATTAGATTTCATCTTCAAACTATCGATATCCAATTTCACAGCTGTAATAAATGTTTCTATCGCTGGTAAATTACAGAAGGGCACAAAATCACTTTTAAGTGAAAGATCGAAATCACATAACTTCAATTCCCCCATCCCATCATTGTCGCGAGCGTATTCTCGCTCTGCAAACCATGCCTTCAATTTAATTGCACGGTAAAACCTGTATAGGTCCAGTTCTAATTCAAACCAGTCGGTTTTTGACGTAGGGCAAAATGACAATCCCTTATTGAGTACTGTGTATTGAGCTTTGGTTAATATGACAGAGGAAATATTTACCACTAGTGTTTCTGTGGATAGTCCATCTTGCGAAGAGACTGTGTCCGGGTCATCACTGATTTGGGCAGCCTGGGTTGTTTGGGGTTTACGTTTCCTGAAGTGCTTCCTTCCCCCCCGTCGAGTTCTTCGTTGGTGTCTTTCATCCAACCTCCGTCCATCGCTTGTCCTAAAAAATCTCGTTCCTCTCTCTCCACCATAGGATTGACGCTTCGTTTTTCGTCATTTCGTATGCGTCTATTTTGTAAATAATCATTCCCCACAAATCGGCGGGAATTCTTCTGTTCTATTTGCCAATTATAGATATTCCCATTAGCATAGTCCTCTACATCTCTCTGCCACTTCTGTCGTTTTGTTTCTTCTAGACCAGACCGAAACCTCTCTAGATAGATATTGAGTTTGGTCATGTAATCATCATATTCTTGCGTCGACAGTAAAGATTTTAATGATAAGTCTGCTGCACATACTTTTTCCTCAGCAGTCGATAGATCTTTCTGTAAATATTCAATATTGAGCAATAATATATCCAGTGCATACTTATTGGAGATTTGGGTGTAGCGGATACAAAAATCGTTGTTATGGAAAAAAAGGTTTGGTTTCATCTGGGATCTCATACCTCTAGGGATCCTGTGTGCTCTATAGTACTCCGTCAGAGTGGACAAATGTAATCCCATGGTGATGGTTTTTTTCTTTTCATTCTCGTATTTCCTTTTTAATTCCTTAATTGACGGTATGGATAAAAAAGCAACATCTCCTACTGCACCCTGCAGTATCCTCTCCACATCAGCCTGAGTATATGAGAAGACATCTGGTTGTTCAGTTCCTCGATGGTGATCCTTGTTAGTGGACATTTAAATTGAACGTGCAAAGCTTTGTAAGTCAGCAAAATAAACAAAGAGAAAAAACAGCACCGTTCCTTCCGTGGGGGGTGCAAAAGATTCCCGTTCGGACACTTGACCAGTGTCTCAGTAATCAATAACCTCCAAAATACGAGACAGCACTCCGATATTTGTGAAAAATAGGATCACTTTAATGCGACGTTTCAGCCCTGCTCCATGGGGCCTTTCTCAAGCAGTACATTTCAGTGAACAGTGCACATTTAAATACATGATTTGTCAAAGAGCATGATTAAACAATAAAAATACAATAAACACAGTATTGTACAGTTCTCTGTTTCCAGCAAAGATTTACAATAAAGATAATAGCAGTGCATTTCCATGTGATTCCAGTAATCGTTGTGTATCATAGTTATTATGTGGGCATAACACCCATAATGTGTAAAAAGATCTAAATAAGATCTAATTGAATAAGTGGCTATTCATAAAGTGCAGGTGCATAACATACAGATTTTTAAAAAAATGCTTTAATCATTATTATTAAGCTCACCCTCTAACGGATCCCCTCCAGGTAGACCCATAGTTTCTAGTATTGGATCTATCCTGGGTAAAATCTCAATTTTTTTAGATAAAGCACTGCGCAAGTATACCATTGAGGTCCCCTCTTATATCCGTGATACCTCTGACTTTCTACTGAAACTACGAGATATAAATATACCTGCTACAGCCCTGCTGTGTTCGTTCGATGTAGTGAGTCTCTACACATCGATCGATCATGACAGAGGGATTTCATCAATACGTAAAACCCTGATAAACAGTGAATATACACCTGCCTGTATAGAGTTTCTGCTTTCTCTGCTGAATATTGTTCTGAGACATAACTATTTTTTGTTTCAGGATCAGTTCTTCGTTCAGTTGAGGGGTACGGCGATGGGAGCCAATGTGGCACCAACGTATGCCAATATCTTCATGGCAACTTTGGAGAGAGAGTCGGTTTATGTATCCCACCACTTCAGACGGGTTCTGAGGTGGTGGAGATACATAGACGACATCTTCTTCATATGGCTGGGGACAGTTGAAGAACTAGATTTGTTTCATAAATACATGAATAAAATAGATAAGGATGTACAATTCACTTTGGTACAATCGAGTACTTCAATACAATTTCTAGACACCACAATCAGTAAAATTGACACAAGATTAGCGTCAGATATCCATACAAAAATAACAGATAGGAACAACCTTTTGAGATACGAGAGTAGCCACCCAAGGAGCTTGGTAAAGGCATTACCTTATAGCCAACTACTAAGGGTAAGGCGAATAGTTGATGGAGATGAGACAAGTAATAAGAGACTAGATGAAATGGGTAATAAATTCACCAAACGAGGTTACCCTAGGAAACTGATACAATACCATAGGGACAGAGTCACGAAGTCTAATAGAGATGAGCTCCTTTCCACACAAGGATCCGAAAAAAACGAAAAAAACAAAAAGGATAATAATAGGAGAATACCCTTTATATCTACATACAACGAATCAAGTAAAGACGTAGCAAAAATAATCAATAGACATTGGCCGATACTTAACAGTAACTTAAAGTATGTCCCTGAGTTCTCTGTACCTCCACTTTTGTCTTTTAAACGATCGAGGAACCTGAAAGATAGGTTAGTAAAGGCTGATGTTGGCACGAACAAAAAATCAACACAGACGTTTTTTGGAAGGCAGAGATTGGGGTGTTTTCCCTGCCTTAATTGCGTAAATTGTAAATATTTGGTCAAAGGAGAAATCTTTATTCACCCTGTAACTAAAATAGAATTCAGAATCAAACACTTTCTTACCTGTACATCTGATTGGGTCGTTTACATGATACAATGTCCGTGTAACCTTTTGTATATAGGAGAAACCACTCTTGATTGTAAAACACGTATGAATAATCATAGGTTCACCATACGCAATAAAAGGATGGATCTGCCGGTATCCAAGCATTTTGTTGAAGCGAAACATACTGAAAAGGATTTGCGTTTCAGAATTATAGACCATATTCCCAGACCTAGATGAGGGGGGGATAGAGTATCTTTTCT